>NC_064857.1:106835000-107135000 GCF_024139225.1 Suncus etruscus | reverse complement strand
GCCTCTCATGCAGGAGGTCATCGGTTCGAATCCCTGCGTCCCATATATGGTCCTCCCGTGCCTGCCAGGAGCAATTTCTGTGCCTGGAGCCAGGAATAACCCCTGAGCACTGCCGGGTGTGACCCAAAAACCACAAAAAAAAAAAAAAAAAAAAAAAAAAAAAATGTGAGTGCTTTTAAATGACCTAATTAAGTTGTTTTAGATTAGAAAAGTATTGGGGCCGGAGTGTTAGCATGGAGGTGTAAAGGGTTTGCCTTGCATGCAGAAGGATGGTGGTTCGAATTCTGGCATCCTGTATGGTCTCCCTGAGCCTGCCAGGAGTAATCCCTGAGCGCTGCCAGGTGTGACCCCAAAATCAAAAAAAAAAAGAAAAAAGAAAAACGAAATATTTTTAATAGTTTTAGGTTTAATTATGTACCTTATTTTCCTCAAACTCTAACTGTTCATTTAATACTATTTAACTAGTAGTGATCAGATAAATTCTGTTTTTACTCCTTAAATTATATCCAGTTGAATTACTTATTTTTGAATCGGGACCATACTTGTCTCTGTTCAGTACTGTCTCCTGGTGTTACTTGAGGAACTAAATATAGTCCCTGGAGATTTAAATTGCTGGAGATTAGTACAAAATAGGCACATTAAGCACTGTACTATTTCTCCATTCCCTACATTTTGAAATCTTTGATACAAATAGTGACAATTCTTCAGTTTTTAATAGGTAACTAAAATGTACACTATTGAGATATATTTGGATTTGTGGGGTGTGTGTGGTAGTAGTTTAGAGCCTAGTGATGATCTTCATCAGTGTGATTATTGTAAAAAAAAGGTTGTTTGTATTTAGCAACTTAAAATTTTTCCCAAATTCTTGGGCCACACCCATTTGTATTCAGAACGTGATTGTCTCTGCACTCAGGGATCACTCTTGGCAGATTCTGGGGACCATATGGGGTAATGGGGATCAAACAATGGTCAGTTGAGTGCAAAACAAGAGCTCTACCCACTGTACTGTCATTCTTGTCCCAGTAATTTAAATCTTCAAGAGCAATTTTGTCCTATAATATAAAATTGTGTCATCGTCTAACATTTCTGCAAAATGTAGATAACCCATTTTATGCTTACAAATTTCTTCTGGGCAGTTTCTTTTTTTAAATAGATGTGTGATACAACCAATTTTTTTTTGGGGGGGGGGCCCACACCCGGCAGTGCTCAGGGGTTACTCCTGGCTGTCTGCTCAGAAATAGCTCCTGGCAGGCACGGGGGACCTGGCAGGACACCGGGATTCGAACCAACCACCTTAGGTCCTGGATCGGCTGCTTGCAAGGCAAACTCCGCTGTGCTATCTCTCCCGGCCCACAACCAATGTTTTAAATGAGTTCTCTAAACCTTAAAAATGTGGAGTGGGGCCAGAAAGATAACATAGCAATAGAGTGTTTGCTTTGCATGCAGTCAATCTGAGAGGGACTCGGTTCAGTTCCTGGCATTCTATATGCCAGGGGCAATTTCTGAGTGCAGAGCCAGGAGTAACCCCAGAACACTGCTGGCTGTAGCCCAAAAACCAATCAATCAATCAATCAATCAATAAAAGTTAAAAAAAAATGTAAAGTGGGGCCGGAGCGGTAGCATAGCAGTAGGGCACTTGCCTTTCACAAGGCTGACCCAAGACAGACGTCGGTTCAAGCCCCAGTGTCCCATATGTTCCCCCAAGCCAGGAGTGATTTTTGAGCGCATAGCCAGGAGTAACCCCTGAGTGTCACGGGGTGTGGCCAAAAACTAAAAACAAAACAAAAAAAGTGAAGTGATTAAAGAGTGAAGAGTGAAAAAAAAAAAAAAAACAAAAAAAAAAACAAAAAAAGGGGGCCGGGCGGTGGCGCTGGAGGTAAGGTGCCTGCCTTGCCTGCGCTAACCTAGGACGGACCGCGGTTCGATCCCCTGGCATCCCATATGGTCCCCCAAGAAGCCAGGAGCAACTTCTGAGCGCATAGCCAGGAGTAACCCCTGAGCGTCACAGGGTGTGGCCCCCCAAAAAAAAACCAAACAAAAAAAAAGAGTGAAGAGTGGCGCACTTGGTAGTACATAGTACCCAAGTACATGTTGCCCGAATCTTCCTTCTTGAGAAGTGAACTTTCCTACGTTTATGTGGGGCTCTCAGTCTTTGGAAAAGCCTGTGCTCTCTCTGGAGTGTGATATTTTTTATTCTCTCTCTTCCTTATCCTCTCTCCCCTTCCTCAGTATATCCAAATAAAATGTGTTTTTCTTTCCAAAAAAAGTGAAGAACTCCTTTATAATATTAGTAATTTAGATAGATTTTTCCCCCAGCTGAATAGTGATGTGAAATATTATCAACTACAATTAAATGCCTGATATTCAGTGAGTAATTAGCCGCAAATGTCCTTTGGGGGGGTTGGGGGGGTTGGGTCACACACTGGTGGCATTCAGGGGTTATTCCTGGCTCTGAGCTCAGAAATTACTCTTGGCAGGCTCAGGGATCTAACCTGGGTTGGCCATGTGCAAGGCAAACACTATTATTGCTCCAGCACTTAGTAAATTATTTTTATTGTAGTCGTCAATAAACCTAAGATTCAAAGCTTTGTCCTACGTGAGAGGTGAAGGCAGAAGGGTTTAGAAGGGAGTATTCCCCCTAAGGATTCACAGGAAAGTCATTTGGAGATCAGAGTAGTTCTCTTGATCTCAGAGCTGGGACATATTGGCAATAGGGTCCTGGTAATGACATCAGAATAATGATATTATTTGCATTTTTATTTCCCACTAGGGATTAGGCTTTTTTCCTTTGACATTCAAAACTTGGATCAGTTTCTTGATCACATGTTGTTTTCTTAGTAGGGTTTAGGATACTTATGAGAAACATATGGTTTAGGGGATACAGGCATAGTTTCATGTAATAACATGTTTGTTTAAAGCAGCTATTGTGTGCCTGGCACTGGCAGAGACAGTACCTGGACTATAAGAAAAGGGATAACTATCCAGGAGATGCTCACAAAGAGGCTGAACTCAATAAAGGAGATGGACTTGGTTGAGTAGAATAGGAAATGTACAGGATCAGGGGACAAAATGCATGCATTTAGAGAGACCATTTATTCTTGAGGGATGGAGGTGGAAGGACAAAGCACCAAATAGGTAAGACTTGACCTCTAAGTCTCACAGCCCTCATCTCTAGCCTTGAGTTTCTGTCATCAGAGATCAAGGTGCTTATCTGAAGAATACGAAAAGCTAATTATTAGGATATTTGGCTCAGTTCATAGCAGCATTTTTGTTTGTTTTGGGGTCATACCTGGCTTGCTTGGGGGCTTATTTGTGGCTTTTTATTAAGGGATACTTGTAGCAGGGTTCAGAGACTCTGTGTGGTGCCAGGGATTAAATCTGGGTTGCTCACATGACAAGTGCACTATCTGCTTTACACTCTCTGGCACACATAGCAATCGTTTTAACAAAATTCAGTAAAATCAGTTTTATGGCCTAATGATAGATGACTGGATAAAGCAATGGCATATATACTCCATGGAATACCACTGTGCTTTAAAAAATAAAAAGATGAGATATAATAAATACCCTTTAGGACTGATTATAGTAAGTGAAATAAAAAAGGAAGTGAAAGATGGCATTAAACTCATGTGGACTAGGAATTTCTAAAGCAAACTCTGAGATTTGATGAAACTGATGTTAGCACAGGGACAGGAGAAGAAATTGTAGAAATGGTAGAAATTGTAGGGGGTGGTGGCATTGTAGAAAGTTACAACATAGGGCTGGAGTGGTGGCACAACGCGTCTGCTAATAAGGTGTCTGCTAGCCTAGGACGGACCTCAGTTCAATCCCTCCTATTTGGTCCCCCAAGCCAGGAGCAATTTCTGAGTGCATAGCCAGGAATAACCCCTGAGCACCAGTTGTGGCCCAAAAACCAACCAACCAAAAAAAAAAAAAAAAAAAAAAAGAAAGTTACAACATAGAGCCATGAAGCTACATCTCTGAAATTCCATAATGTAAAACAACAGCACACCAATGATATGGGGAAAAGAACTTTGATGAAATGAAGTTGAAAAGTCTTCACAAACATGATTGGGTTTGTTTTCTCACTGACTTATGTTTTATTACAGAGGCTAGTGTTATACAGTGCTACCAGGGTCTCTTGCCGTGTATTGGGGAGGGTGAAGTGCAGTCCTGGGAGTCAAACCCAGGGCCTCACGCATGCTGAGTTTATGTGCTGCCCATTTGGGATATATCCCCACTTCAGCTCCCTAGTTTGATTTTTTTTTTTTCCCTTTGGTTTTTGGGTCATACCTAGCGGCACTCAGGTTACTCCTGGCTCTGTGTTCAGAAATCTGTGTTCAGAAATCTGTATTCAGAAATCCCCTGGCAGGCACGGGGAGCCATATGTGATGTCAAGATTCTAAACATTGTCCATCCTGGGTTGGTCACATGCAAGGCAAACGCCTTACCTCTGAGCTATTGCTCCGGCCCCTCTAGTTTGATTTTTTACTGTTTTCTGAAATTACCTCATGAGAGTAATTTAAAACTTTTTAATATACAGCAGGCTGCATTTTGTAAAATATATAATACAGTGAGTTATTTAACATTCCTAAAAGGTAGAACACCAACCCATTGAAGAAATTAATTTGTTGAGTGACTGGGAATGTGACTGGGAGAGCACATGCTTTGCATATGTTACTATTGGGTTTGATCCCTGTCACTAGAAAAAATGAGTTTGAACAGACATAAATTTACTCTGTTAAATTTTTCAGTAAGTTTCTACGAGTATATTCTCAATTTGATCTTCCCTAATCAAGAATTAGTTATTACTGTTTGAGTACTTTTTCTACAGAGGTGTACAGATCCACCCATCTTCTTTCCTCCTTCCCTCCCTCCATACCTCATGATGCTCAGTTTACTCCTGATTCTGCACTCAGGGTTCACTCCTGGTAGGGCTCAGAGGTCTATTTGGAGTGTTGGGGAACACTGCAAACTTGGTTTTGTCACATGCAATGTGAGCACCCTACGAGCTTTATTATTGCTCCTTCTTTGTTTTTGGGTCATACTCAGCAGTGCTTTGGGGACCTTGTAGAATTCCAGGGATAGAATATGGGTCAGCCACATGCAAGGTAAATGCCCTACCTGCTATTGCTTCAGTCTCAGTAAGCACATTTTAAAATTCTGAATCAGTAAAAGCTTACCAATTCCTGGTCTGCCTATTCATCCGTGCACTGTTTTCAGTACTACAGCTTCATATTAAGCATTGCTGGTCAGAAAAGAGCGGGAAAAAAAATTTTTTTTTTTGTTTTTGGGCTCAAATGCTTATTCCTGGCTCTGCATTCAGAAATCATTTCTGGCAGGCTTAGGGACCATATAGGATGCCGGGGATTGAACCCAGGTCAAGTGTGTGCAAGGCAAACACCCTACCCACTGTGCTATACTTTGGCACCAGAAAACATTTTTCTTAAAGGACCAAAAATTTGTTTAAGTTATTTTTATTTAAACACCGTTATTACAAATATGATTGTAGTTGTATGATTACAGTCGTGTAAAGAACACCCCCTTCACCAGTGCAAGATTCCCACCACCAATTTCCCAGATCTCCCTCCTCCCCACCCCACCCACACCTGTACTCGAGACAGGCTTTCTATTTCCCTCATTCATTCACATTGTTTTGATAGTTTTCAGTGTAGTTATTTCTCTAACTGCACTCATCACTCTATGTGGTGAGCTTCATGTCATGAGCTGCACCTACATAGGGGTGCAATAATGGTTGGGACTGAGGCAGTAAAAGATTAGAAATGAGCTTTATAGGACAGTATCAAGAAAGGACCAACTTTTTATTATTGACTTTCCAGTCCATGTGGTTCTTTTATAACTACTCAACTCAGTCATTTTGAATAGACAATTGCCATGACTAGTATGTAAACAATGTGTGTACTAATAAAACTGTTCTTAATAAGTTGCATTTTGCTTTGCAACTAAACTGTTCTTTAGAAAACTTAGTGAGGGGCCAGAGTGATAGCACTGCAGTAAGGCATTTGTCTTGCACTCGGCCAACACAGGACGGATCCCAGTTCAGATCCCGGCATCCTTTATGGTCCCCTGAGCCTGCCAGGAGCAACTTCTGAGCACAGAACCAGCAGTAGCCCCTGAGCACTGCTAGGTGTGACCTCTCTCCTCCCGGCCAAAAAAAAAAAAAAAAAAAACCACCAACTTAAGTGAAGACTAGAAAAAAGTGCCATTTTTGAACTGAGCTAAGATGAGTGTGCCCTGACAAGAGCACAACCCCCCCCCCCAAAAAAAAAAAAGGACTAGTGAGCAGGAGCAGCTCACCAGTGGGCTGTTGGACTAAAAAGTGCCCATTCACAAATATGCTTCAGAAAATCAAGTACTGTAGAGGCAACTTACTAATGAGGAAAAAGACCTATACAAAGAAAACTACAAAACACTATGTCAAGAAATAATAGAGGACACAGGTAAATGGAAACACATACCCTGTTCATCTGTTCATCGATTGGAAGAATTAACATCATTAAAATGGCAATACTCCCCAAAGTAGTGCACAAATTTAATGCAATTCTTATAAATATTCTCATGGCATTTTTCCAAAGAAATAGATCAACTCTTGAAATTCTTTTTTTTTTTTTTTTAACACACTTGAAATTCTTAAGGACTAGTAAACGTCTACAACTAGCTGAAACAATCTTTGGGGAAAAGAAGATGGGAGGCATCACTTTTTCTAAAACTCATACTGTACTATAAAGCAATAGTTATTAAAACAGCGGGCCCGGAGAGATAGCACAGCGGCGTTTGCCTTGCAAGCAGCTGATCCAGGACCAAAGGTGGTTGGTTCGAATCCCGGTGTCCCATATGGTCCCCTGTGCCTGGCAGGAGCTATTTCTGAGCAGATAGCCAGGAGTAACCCCTGAGCACTGCCGGGCGTGGCCCAAAAACAAACAAACAAACAAATAATAAAAACAGCATGGAATAGGAATAAAGACATTCCTCAGTAGAATAAACTTGAATATTTTGACCCACAGGTATGTGATTCATCTGTGATAAAGGGACAAGAAATAAGAGTGGAGCAAGGAAAGCCTCTTCATCAAATGGTGTTCAGAAAACTACATGTACAGAATTCAACCCAGGAGTGATTTCTGAGTGTATAGCTAGGAGTAACCCCTGAGCGTCACAGTGTATGGCCCCAAAACAAAACAAAAAAAAAAATCTTACTCAGACTTCTGTTTAATGTCATGCACAAAATGGGTCAAAGACATTGATATCAGATCTCAAACCATAGATACATAGAGGAAAATGTAGCAGAACACGCCATGACATTGAAGCTAAAGGCATCTTCAAGAATGAAACACTACTGGCCAAGCAAATGGAAACAAAGATAAATATGACTACATTAAATTAAGAAGCTTCAAATGAAATGTTGATAGGATACCAAGCTTCCCTGGGAATGAAAGAAACTATTCAACCATCTGATAAAGGGTTAATATTTAAGATATACAAGGCACTGGTAGAGTTTAGCAAGAGAAAAAAAAATCTAACCTCATCCAAAAACAGGGAAAAGAAAAGAACAAACATTTCCCCAAAGAAGAAATTCAGGGGGCTGGGCGGTGGCGCTAGAGGTAAGGTGTGTGCCTTGCCAGTGCTAGCCTAGGACGGACTGCGGTTTGATCCCCCGGTGTCCCATATGGCCCTCCAAGCCAGGAGCGACTTCTGAGCCAGGAGTAACCCCTGAGCGTCACTGGGTGTGGCCCAAAAACCAAAAACCAAAAAAAAAAAAAAAAAAAAAAAAAGAAGAAATTCAGATGGCCAAAAGATATGTGAAAAATGCTCCACTAATTACCAGGGAAATGTGAATCAAACACAATGAGATATCATCTCATGAAGATTGGCAGACATCACAAAGAACAAGAATAATCAGTGCTGGCACGGATATGGGGAGAAAGGGACTCTCATTTATTTTGGGACTATTGACTGGTCCAGTGTTTTTTTTTTTTTTTTTAAAACAATGGGTATTTCTTATAATAATAGAAATTGAGCTTCTATATGACCCAGCAATTCTTCTCCTAAGAATATACACTAGGGGGCCAGGCGGTGGCGCTAAAGGTAAGGTGCCTGCCTTGCCTGTGCTAACCTTGGACAGACCGCGGTTCGATCCCCCGGCGTCCCATATGGTCCCCCAAGCCAGGAGCAACTTCTGAGCACATAGCCAGGAGTAACCCCTGAGCGTTACTGGGTGTGGCCCAAAAAACCAAAAAAAAAAAAAAAAAAAAAGAATATACACTAGGTGCCACAAAACACAGTGTTGATAAGCCCTCTGCATCCCTGTGGTCACCGCAGCACTAATCATAATAGCCAGAATCTGGAAACAACCCTTGTGCCCGAAAACAGATGAGTGGCTCGAGAAAGTGCTACATCAACACAGTGAAGTACACAGCTGTCAGAAAAAATGAACTCATTAAATTGGATTATACATGGAGGGAAATGGAGAGCATTGTTTTGAGCGAAATAAGCCTCTCGGAGGGAGAAGGAGAGACATAGAAGGATCACACTCACTTGTGGGATATATTTTAAAAAGATAGTATAGTAATAATATCTAGAGACAATAGAAATGAGGGCTTACTAGGCCAGGGGTACAAAGCTTCTTACAAATAGCAGGAGAGTGCAGTTAGGGCAGAGAAGGGACCGCTATTACCATGTTAGTTGGAAAAGATCACTCGGAACGGTAATTGGGTGCTGAAGGGAGATAAAGTGATAGAAATGGTACCCCTCAGTAACAACATTGCACGTCATAGTGTCTAAAAGGGTGGGAATGGAACTGGGAAAGGGAGGGGAAGGAACTGCCCCATAGGCAGGCAAGAGAGATGACGGGACAGTGGTGATGGGAAATACTGGTAAGGCGTGTTGCATATTGCATGACTGAAACTCAATCATGAATAGAACTTTGTAACCGAACAAAAGTGTATTATGGACAACCTTGTATCAACTGTGTTTAAATAAAATACTTGAAAAAAGAAATGTAATTAGAATAACAAAAAAAATTTAAATGGAGACGAGTGATATAGCAGGTAGGATATGCAATCAGTATGCAATCAGTCTGGGGCCAATCCCCGAAGCCCCATATGGTTCCCTGAGCCCATCATGAGTGATCTTGAGTGTAAAGCCAGTAGTAAGGGGACTACTGGGTGTGCCCCCCCCAATAGATCATTTAAGTGTATTAGAAAGAAGTGCCAATAGAAGAATCATTATTTTATTCCAAGATGCATAACCTGAACGTGTCCCTCAGAACATTTCATATATTAAGGGCAACCTGCAGAATAATTGGCCAGCCTCAAAACAATATATTAAGTTTGTGAAAGTCAACGAAGTGTGAGGAATTTGGGGGTGGGATTAGTATTCGATCACGGAATGTTAGAAACAAATGCATTATTAGCAACTGTGTAAACATGGTCTTTAATATTTTATATGTTTTTTAAAGTATGGGGAATTACTCAGATTGGAGAAGACCAGAGATAGGCTACTACTATATGCAACAGATGATTCTAACCTGGTGTAGAATCTTGGATAGGGTTTGAGTATTCTGTCTTGGGAATGTTGTGTATTTTCCTGTAATGATGCCTGTATATTTTTTATGTGGGAGATTGTTTTTGTTGAATATAAAACACAAGATGTTCAACACAAGTGAGATGGAATCAGCAGTGCTCAAGGGGGAAGCGTTCAGAATGCTCTTGCAAATATTTTTGTTAATTTGAGGTTATTTTAGCATTAAAAAAATATTATCGGAGAGAAGTGTTGGCTATGGAGGAGGGGTTGGGAAGGAAACCGAAGAGCTGTAAAACTGAAACTCCACGTCCCCCTGCCGGAGGCCTTCTCCCTAGCCTGGGGAGTGCTGGGATGCTTGGCAGGCACCTAGCCTTCCCCCTCTTTCTCCCCTGGACTCCAGGCCTTCCCTGGGTGCCAGCTCAGATGGCCAGAAGTGGGTTCAGGTGGACTCTTAGGGGTCCTCAGGCTTCCCCCTTCCCTTCGTACTCCAGGGGGGAAGTGCATGGGGAGGAGGGCGGGCAGATATCTGACTTCCGGTTTCCTCTTTGATTCTGGAGATTCTTGCCAGGTATAGGGTTTGGGGAGGCCCCATGCCGGAGGCCTTCTCCCTAGCCTGGGGAGTGCTGGGAGGCTTGGCAGGCCCCTAGCCGTCCTTGTCTTTCTCCCCTGACTCCAGGCCTTCCCTGGGTGCTGGCTCAGATGGCCAGAAGTGGGTTCAGGTGGACTCTTAGAGGTTCTCAGGCTTCCCCCCTCCCTCCGTACAGGGGGGCCCATGGGGAGGAGGGCCGGCAGATATCTGGCTTCTGGTTTACCCTTTGATTCTGGAGGCCAGCTCTTGCCAGGTATGGGGTCTGGGGAGTAGTCCCCATGCCAGAGGCCTTCTCCCCAGCCGTCCCCCTCTTTCTCCCCTGGACTCCAGGCCTTCCCTTGGGCGCTGGTCCAGGTGGACTCTATAGGGTCATCAGGCTTTCCCCCTACCTCTCCCTACACTAATAGGAATGCACTTTGGGAGGAGGGCGGGCCATTCTAGCACTGGTTTATGTTGGGACAGTCACTGGAAATTTTTTTTCCTTGGTCTCGTATTGATAGTATTGTATGCATAAAGTTTATATATGTATAATATCTATCTTGTATTGTGACTTTGATACTGCCCTACTAAGCGCATTTCTAATCTTATTTTTTTTTTGTTTGTTTTTTTTTGGTTTGTTTTTTTGGGCCACACCCGGCTATGCTCAGGGGTTCCTCCTGGCTGTCTGCTCAGAAATAGCTCCTGGCAGGCACGGGGGACCATATGGGACACCGGGATTCGAACCAATCACCTTTGGTCCTGGATCGGCTGCTTGCAAGGCAAACGCCACTGTGCTATCTCTCCGGGACTGCCTCAGTCCCAACCCTTATTTCCCCCATCTACCCATGTAGGTGCAGCTCATGACATGAAGCTCACCACATAGAGTGATGAGTGCAGTTAGAGAAATAACTACACTGAAAACTATCATAACAATGTGAATAAATGAGGGAAATAGGAAGCCTGTCTCGAGTACAGGTGTGGGTGGGGTGAGGAGGAGGGAGATCTGGGAAATTGGTGGTGGGAATCTTGCACTGGTGAAAGGGGATGTTCTCTACATTACTGTAATCATACAACTACAATCATATTTGTAATCACAGTGTTTAAATAAAGATAATTTAAAAAAAAAAACCCCTGAAACTCCACTTTTAAAACAGTAATTCCCATTCTACCCTCACTTCTCCAAAGCTAAATCACCTTGGTACTTACTATTTTGATGATTTTGACTATTCAAGTACAGTAATTCCTTACTTAATGCCCCTAATTGAAACTGGACTCTTGAGCAAAATGATCATAAAACTGCTTCTTTTTTAAAAATCCAATTTTATTAACTTACCAGTGACATTATACAATTTCTAAAATAAAGCTTGGTCCTCAGACAGACCTTATACAAAATCAAGTCTCTCTGTCTCTGTCTCTGTCTCTGTCTCTCTCCTCTCTCTCTCTCTCTCTCTCTCTCTCTCTCTCTCTCTCTCTCTCTCTCTCTCTCTCCCTCCCTCCCTCCCTCCCTCCCTCCCTCCCTCCCTCCCTCCTTCCCTCCTTCTGTCCCTCCATCCCTCCCTCCCTCCCAAAACACACTCATCCATGTTCCATCTGATAGCCAGCACATTTTTTGCAAAGTGTAAATTATTATGTTTTTGCCAATTCATTTACTCTGGTTATTTATATTCTGCAAGACCATCTAGTAATTGTCTTTTTTTTTTTTTTTTTTTTGGTTTTTGGGCCACACCCGGTGATGCTTAGGGGTTACTCCTGGCTATGCGCTCAGAAGTCACTCCTGGCTTGGGGGGACCATATGGGACGCCGGGGGATCAAACCGTGGTCCGTCCTAGGCTAGCGCAGGCAAGGCAGGCACCTTACCTCTAGCGCCACCGCCCGGCCCCTAGTAATTGTCTTTTAACTTATTTCTGCTTAGCACATCCTCTCAAGTTCTCTCCATGTTGTTTTGCAAGTCATGACTTCATCTTTTTTAATAGCCAATTCTCTTGATTGTCATAACTGCTTTCTTGAGCATGGAATTTCCTGACTTTTTCTCCTATTGGTATTTTTCTTTTTGAGGGGGAGGTGTTAGTTTGGGCCACAACTGGTGATGCTCAGGGGTCACTCCTGGTGATGTCCAAGGAGCCTACTGTTAAGTAGCTTACTCCAGTATTTTATTATGAATCCCTCTGTCTTAATAACTAATATGTTTCCTTTTTTTCTTTTTTTGGTTTTTGGGTCATACCTGGCTGTGCTCAGAGGTTACTCCTGGCTATCTGCTTAGAAATAGCCCCTGGCAGGCACGGGGGACCATATGGGATGCCGGGATTCGAACGAACCACCTTAGGTCCTGGGTCTGCTGCTTGCAAGACAAACACCGCTGTGCTATCTCTCCGGCCCCTAATATGTTTCTTGAATAAATAATATAAATGGTTCCTACTTTGTGGGGAGGGAGAATGCCATACCTGGCTATGTTTAGGGATCACTCCTGGTAGGGCTCGGGATACCATATGTGGTGCTAGGATTGAAGCTGGGTAGGCCATGTACAAGGCCATAATATTTACGCCTGCCTATTCTTACTTAAATAATTGTTTTTGTATTTACAGTGGATAGTCTAGGGCAGTGATGGCTAACCATTTTGAGCCCACGTGCCCAAACTGCCGCACAAAACCAAATGATTTCCTCACAAGTGCCAGCACATCAATTAAACCTTAATAACAAGATTTTAGTATCTAAAAATTATGCGGCATGTGCCATATATCTTAATTGCAGACCTTCACATGTGCCAGCTGCAGGACCTGACTTACGGAGTAGGTTTTGAGGTTGGAGATTCTGAGGCAGAGACTTATCCCGAATTATCATTGCTGACAATGCTTTGTGCTGTGGCCTAGTCACTAGGACTTTGGTCTTTGGCCACAGTTCCCTCCACGGGTGATTGATTGTGTGGATCCCTCTCTTGCTTGATTGGTGCCCTGAGTCCCTTGTACTTTCAGAGCCCAGTTACTGGTCAGTTTAATCACCATCTAAGGTGTTCTTGGCAGCATTTGTAGCCCGAGGCCCTGGCCAATGCAGAGGATTAGCCTTGGTTCAGTACTGGGGGCAGGCTGGGCCCACCAGTTGCTTGTTGGTTTGTTTTTTGTTTTTTTTTGTTTTTTTTGCAGGGGTGGGGGGACTAAGTCTGGCAGTACTTAGGGGCTGTTCTGGTCTCCTGTATGCAGAGCACCTTTCCTCCTCATTGAGCTTTGTGCCTTTGCCCCTATTGGTCAAAGACTGTTCAAAGAGCAGCCATTGCAGCCAGCTTCAGGAGACTGAGTCCCAGGGGTCTCAAACTCGCAGTCCACGGGCCGCAAACGGCTCTCCTTTTGTGGCTCTCATTTTGTGGCCCTGCCCTAGAGGAATCTTTGTTTTGTTTTGTTTTGTTTTAGTTGTTTGGGTCACACCCCCCAATATTCAAGGCTTACTACTGACTTTGCACTCAAGGATCACCCCGACTTTGCCTCCTGCGGCCCGCAGGTAAATTGAGTTTGAGACCCCTGGTAGGCCTTCCCTTGCCAGGGCCCACTGGCATCCTGGATAATTGGCTGCTTCCAAAGCCATAGCCTTCCTCCTATTTTCAACTGAGTTCATTTCACATCTGCTCCAGCCTCTTGCCTAGGCAACAGCAGATGTGTTATCACTCACCTTCAGAAGTGCAAGTGCTCCATTCATCAATGAAGCAGTTAAGGAAAGACTGCTGCCAGTTGTATTAGGAAGTTGGTTTCTGGTTTTATTGGATTTTTTTCCAAAGTGGGCTGATACTCTATGTTTTGAGGGCAAATCCAAATTAGCTCCTTGAATAAAGTTTTATTGGATTCCACCACTTCATTGTTAGTATGAAACAGTGTTATTTTAGAATTTGCTATACCTCTAATGAATCACTGCAGTAGTTATCATTTTGTGACTTTCTTCAGTAACATCTCTGTCTTTGTTAGGGCATATTATAGAATTTCAGACTGCATTGTTCCATTGCAAGTACATATCACATTTTGCTTACCTCACTCATCCTGCAGGGATGCTTGTTTCTGTGCCTTATCTATTGTGAGTCATGCACCTTTGAACATGAGAGTACAAACCTCTTGGAAGAGACCCTTTCAGTTCCTCAGGCGGTGCTCAGAAGTGGAGCTGCTGAACCCTGTGGAGAAGGTTTGATTCAGGAACTGCTGTACATCAGAGTAGCTCGTCTCTGCCAGTTAAATTTTTAATAACTAAAGAGGTTGAATAAAATAGGTATAGAAGCTAAGAAGGCAACTTAAAATTTGGGGAGAAAATTTATTTATTTATACAGGTATTTTTCTGGTTGATGCCAGATCTGATAAGAAGCCAGAATTTAATCTTAGAGTAGAATAAGTTAGATAGTCTACTTGCTTTTTTTTCATAAGGTGGGTTCACAGAAGGACCCGTGTCCAAAGCTCCAAGCTCAGCACTAGCTAATGCTTGAAACAGCAGATATTTACTACTTAGCAGTTTCTGGGCATTGGAGGCAGCTGGATTCTAACCCAGTCTCGGGAAACTGCAGTCCAGGGTCAGCCAGGAACGTCTGCCATCATTGGCCTTGACTGGTGGAGAGGGTTGGCATCCAGGAGTGCTTATGTGATCCATGATCAAGCTTGCCACGTGGGCTTCGCCATGTGTCTTTCCTGTAACATGTAATGAGAGAGTGCTGGAACAAAATCTCAGTCTGACAGCACTTACTCATGGATGTGATGTGCCTTCATTCCTGTTATGTTGATCAGACAGATCAACCCAGCCATACTGAGTGTAAGACTACCTAAGTATGTGGAAACCAGAAGGTGGGAACGTAGGAGCTATTTGGATGTCTGTAGAATTCTGTGCATGAGATCATGTCCTGTCAGCTTTGCTGTGTGACCAGTGCATTCTTCAGAGCCTGCAGTTTGATTTTTTTTATAAATATCTTTATTTAAACACCTTGATTACAATATGATTGTAGTTGGGTTTCAGTCATGTAAAGAACACCCCGCTTCACCAGTGCAACATTCCTATCACCAATGTCCCAAATTTTCCTCCCCCCACCCCACCCCCACCTGTACTCTAGACAGGCTTTCTACTTCCCTCATTCATTCACATTGTTACGGTAGTTCTCAATGTAGTTATTTTTCTAACTGCACTCACCACTCTTTGTGGTGAGCTTCATGTTGTGAGCTGGACTTTCTAGCCCTCCTCTCTTTTGTCTCTGAGAATTATTGAAAAATTGTCTTTTATTTTAATCTGTTTTGTTTCATTTTTGTTTGGAGGCCACACTTGGCTATGCTCAGGTTATTCCTGGTTTTGCACTCAGGAATCACTCCTGGTGGGCTCAGGGGACCATATGTGATGCCAGAGATAGAAGCCAGGTTGGCTTGTGCAAGGCAAACACCCTACCCACTGCGCTATCACTCCGGCCTCCACATTTAATCATTGTTGTTGCAAAATATTTTGTCATTGTTCTCTATTATAATGACAGTCACTAACAAAATTTTAGGGCCTGAAGTATGGCTTGGGCAGCAGAGTGCATGCCCTGAGGCAGCAGAGGGGAGCTTGAGTCCTAGCACTAGAAGAAATACAGGCTCACACCAGCTCTCAACAAACATGCATGCACAGGCTCAGCATAGGGAATGCTAATCAGCATCTACCATTTATTCGGGTTTTTGTTTGTTTGTTTGTTTGTTTGGTTTTTGGTTTTTGGGTTACACCCGACAGCGCTCAGGGGTTACTAAATTGCTCTTGGCGGGCTTGGGGGACCATATGGGATGCCGGGATTCAAACCACCGTCCTTTCTGCGTCTAAGGCAAACGCCTTACCACTGTGCTATCTCTCTGGCCCCATTTTATTCGTTTTTTTAAGTAGGACTGTAGGGTACCTCTGTGCTGAGAGCTCAGAGACTTTTATTGAGTTCTCAAGACATTGGCTTAATCCTGGCTTCAGTTAACCTGCAAGAATAGGTCAATCACTATAAGTATGTCTTGCCTGGGAATGAGCATGCTTATATTTAATAACTAAAAAAAACTGCTTAAAGTATCAGCTCAACTCATCAGCATTATTTGACAATTCTCACTGCAGTCCTCTCACCTCACCTCAAGTTGGTCTCTTGGGAACTTTAATCTCATAAAAGCTGGCAACTCTGGGACCAGTGTTCTTTGGTCAAAGACCCTGTCTTGGATGCATAATGCATTGTAATTCAAGGTACTCCTGCGTGGCATTATCAGAGGTAGGGTAGACTTGCTGTCTCCTCACTGTCTCGTCTTCCTCCTGCTCAAACAATCAGCAGCAGTTCTTACTTGGTTCCTATTCTTCCTGTGGGAAGGATGTCTCTCTATATTACCAGTTTTCCAAAGTCATTTTCTAGAGTTTAATTTCTACTTTAAATATGCATGTACACAGCAGTTATTTGATGGTGTTTTTGGTATTGCGATTGCAGAACTATTTTCCCCATATAAAAGTTCCTGCTAATTAGCATAATGGGACACAGTAATAAAATTGGCCCTTAATGCAGTGAAATGGGTGCAGTCTACCCATGGTCTTGGCATGCAGCAGCTGCCCTGGATCTGTTCCAGGTCAGGAATTTGTTTTCTGTTTGTTTTGGGTCCACATATGGTTGTATTGGCAGGGCTTGAGGAATGATATGAGCCAACGGGGACTAAACCCTATCAACCACATGTAAGGCAAGTACCCTACCTACCCTACTCATTGTACTATCTATTGCTCTGCCATCAAGATTTTTGACATCATCCCTTCCAGCACCACCTGGATTGAGCACTTCTAGGTGTGGTCCCAAAACAAGCAAAAACACTAAGCTGAATAATTGTTATTTAAACTCAGACTAATTTGAGTTAGATGATTGTAATAAAAAATATTTGTTTCTTGGGTAGTATGTCAGCATTGGGAATGAGCGTGGTGTTAGATTCATAAAAGGTATTATGGAGGACTCTCATCTCCTTGATATTTTGGAAGACTCTATGGATCAATGGTAGTAATTTTTCTGTGATCCTTTGACAAATTCATCTGTTTAAAAAAAAGAAAAGAAAATTTTGGTTTCTAAATTTGGGATATTTTGGGCTTTCACGGGAGATCCAATTCAGAATTTTATCTTGTTAATGGTGAAGGTTCAGAATAAATTTATGTGTCTTAATGCAGCAATCTCAAGTTCCCTGTCAAGTGACAAAGATGGAGGAAATGTCCAGGCAACACTGAACAACAGGAATAGTGGACCATGAGCAAAGCAGAATTTCCAGGTTCCAGAAGACAGAAAACAGATGCTGGTGATGGACAGACTCAGGACTGGAAGAAGCCATAAGGCAAAGCTACAAGTAGTGTCTTTCCTTGGCTCAGAGGCATGAAGGAACTTCAAGTTCATGTTTACTTGGGGGAAAGAGAGAGGAGAAGATAATATTACACTTTAATTTAAAGAGGCTATCATTAAAGTAACCACACACATGCACCCTGTGGTAGACAAAGATCGTGACAACATTAGTTCTGTAGTTTGTTTTAGAAATGTACTTTGGGCCCGGAGAGATAGCACAGTGGCGTTTGCCTTGCAAGCAGCCGATCCAGGACCAAAGGTGGTTGGTTTGAATCCCGGTGTCCCATATGGTCCCCCGTGCCTGCCAGGAGCTATTTCTGAGCAGACAGCCAGGAGTAATCCCTGAGCACCGCAGGGTGTGACCCAAAAACCAAAAAAAAAAAAAAAAAAAAAAGAAAAAGAAAAAGAAAGAAAAAAAAAAAAAAAAGAAAGAAAAAAAAAAGGAAATGTATTTTCAGGGGCCAGCCAGGTGGCCACGCTAGAGGTAAGGTGTCTGCCTTGCAAGCGCTAGCCAAGGAAGCACCGCGGTTCAATCCCCTGGCGTCCCATATGGTCCCCCCAAGCCAGGCACAATTTCTGAGTGCTTAGCCAGGAGTAACCCCTGAGCATCAAACGGGTGTGCCAAAAAACCAAAAAAAAAAAAAGGGGGGGGGGCCAGGTAGGTGGCGCTGGAGGTAAGGTGTCTGCCTTGCAAGTGCTAGCCAAGGAAGGACCGAGGTTCGATCCCCCGGCGTCCCATATGGTCCCCCCAAGCCAGGGGCGATTTCTGAGCGCATAGCCAGGAGTAACCCCTGAGCGTCAAACAGGTGTGGCCCAAAAACCAAAAAAAAAAAAAAAGTACTTTCAAGTAGTTTATAAACTCAGTATCAGAAAGATGAAAGGTTCTAAACAAAGAATGTAGTGGCCCAAGGTAATTGACCTTGTTTTTTGATATGTGGAGAAGGATCCAACCTATTACATTTTTCCTGGGGAACCCTATAGAAAAATATGTTCCTTGAAAACACCAGTATACATAGTGTGTTACTTCTGATCTCTTATTGGGGGTAGGTTTTCTTGAACCACAAAGGAAACCTCAACAATAGAATGGGAAAGAAGGAAGAAAGAAACCCTGGCCATCGGCCAAGTAGGACTGAAACCGTATGAAACGAGACACAAGATACTACTGCCAGATTAGTAAAGGAGAGGAATGAGCAACTCACAACATGAACAAATGTCAAAAGTGTCCACACTCTTCATAGAATCAAAGATACAACTAAAAAACAATAAGATCTTTCTCTAGATATATAATTACCAGATTGAAAAACAACAACAGGGACCAGAGAAAATAGCACAGTGGTAGGGTGTTTGCCTTGCATGCTGCCAACCCAGGACAGATCTGGGTTCAATTCAAAGACGGTGGTGGTTTGAATCCCAGCGTCCCATATGGTCCCCCAGCCTGCTAGGAGTGATTTCTGAGCGCAGAGGCAGAAGTAACCCCTAAGCATTGCCAAAAAACGAAATAAAGCAAAAACCCAGCAAAACCTGTTGCTGCAAGAAGACTGAAAATTCACCGTTATTACTGTATTTTTTAACTCGTTATCCTTTAAAAAAAAAAAAGCTTACTAAACTTTCTGCTGGTGCTTCAGTGAATTCATTGTGAGTCAATAATTTTCAAAAATATTCTTTCCTCTCCCATCTTTTTAGTTTTTCGTTCAATTTTCTATCTTTTTTTAAAAACATGTTGCTTTTGGTCTCCCTAAAAAAGTATTATTTCAGTTATGTTAACTATGTAATGCATTTTCTTTAAATAAATTAATTTAAAAATTAAAAGAAGACTGAAAAATTATCTGAAAGACAATAGGACAATGCGCCTAATAAAAGCTTAAATTATTTTTTATTTCTGTGTTTGCCTATGGAAAACATTTTACATTTAGGACTAATGGCTAGCCAGTCTAATGTTAAATAACTATAATACACACGTATTTTGCATACAGAGGTCTGGATTTCATTCCCTATGTGTCCTGGCCTCCCTGTCCTGCACCCCGAAAAAAGGTGGGTTTGGAGGTGGGTATTAAAAAAGAGCTATGATGCTTTGTGTATTGGTGTTTGATTAATAAATTCAGCATCTGTAGGATGAAATATTAGTCCTTTAAAATGGCTTCTATGAGGAACAGGGAGATAGCTCAGGGGATCGAGTACATGCCAAGCCTGTGTGAGGCACCACATGCCCTGCCCCAGCATGTAGACCATTTGCCAGCGGTAGACCACGTGGCTCCTGAGCCTGACCCGGCACTGCCTAGTTGAGCACCCCTATTAATTAAACAGCAGCTGCAAAGTCAACAAAACTATGTAGAAGTGTAAGATTCGGGCCAGAACAGATAGGGTACTTGCCTTGCACTTAACCCAACCATGATTTCGTCCCTGGCATCTGTGGTTCCCCAAGCTCCACAAGCAGGGAACCTTGAGTGCAGTTAGCAGTAGCCAAACCCTGTCCTAGCCAAGTAGGACCCCAACCCAATAAAGAGCAATCCTGATTTTTACTGTTTACTGTACAGTTCTCATAATGATTATTTCTCTTCTTTTTCTTTTTTCTTTATTTTTTTTGGTTTTTGGGCCACACCCGGCGGTGCTCAGGGGTTACTCCTGGCTGTCTGCTCAGAAATAGCTCCTGGCAGGCACGGGGGACCCTATGGGACACCGGGATTCGAACCAACCACCTTTGGTCCTGGATTGGCTGCTTGCAAGGCAAACGCCGCTGTGCTATCTCTCCGGGCCCTCTCTTCTTTTTCTTACCTTTTTATTAATGTTGGGGTTTTTTGTTCGTTATGTTTGGTTTTTGGTTTTGGGGCCACACCCGCCGGTGCTCAGAGGTTACTCCTGGCTCTGTGCTTAGGAATGGGGGACCTGGGATTCTGGGATGCTGGAATTTGAACCACTGTCGGTCCTGGGTCGGCTGCTTGCAAGGCAAACACCCTACTGCTGTGCTATCTCTCCGGCCCCATTAATGTTGTTTATTAATATTTATTTAATATTAATTTGAAGACCAAAGTGGGTAATTGGCTCAGTTTTCTTTTCTGTAACCCTTTGTCCTCTATTCTCAAGTTTGGCTGACTGGCTTCTCTAATTACAGTGTTTCTAGCCTTTTTCCTGCTGACCTTGTTTCTTTCTTGTGGCCCCATGGCCACCCTATCTCCCAAGTCTCATTCTCTGCCTCTTACTCTATGTTGATAGAATTTTCATTTGTGACCCTCTTGGAATATCTTGGGGCCTGTTGAGACGAGTGACTTCCACTGAGAAATGCTACTTTAATCCTTGAATCCAGCTCTCCATTTTTTTTTTTTTTTCAGTGTCAGCCTTCTTCTGAGACCTAGCTCTACAATGCTCAAGGACAGAGCTTGGCATTCATAGATCCGCTTCACCTCTTTTTAGTTTGTAGAGTTTCAACTTGTCACCATCACTGCATTTCAGATTTCCTTTTGATGCTGTGTCTTTTGAGCATAAGCTTAGCATATTTGTTCTCATCTATTTTAGATTACTTCTGGTTTCATTGTGATGACTCTCTTTCATGTTGTTAGTAATTTGTACTGGTAGAGGTTAAATACTTTACACATATAAAGAGACTTAAAAGATGTTGAAATCTGAGGCCGGAGAGATATCCTGGCATCCCATATGGTCCCCCGAGCCTGCCAGGAGCGATTTCTGAGTGTAGAGCCAGGAGTAACCCCTGAGTGCTGCCAAGTGTGACGACCCCCCCCCCAAAACCTCCCCTCAAAAAAAGATGCCGAAATATATGGTCCAGAGAGATAGCACAGTGGTAGGGTGTCTGCCTTGCATGCAGCTAATCCAGGACGAATGGTGGTTGGCATCCCAGCATCCCATATGGTCCTTGTGCCTGCCAGGAGCAATTCCCCCAGCACTGCCGGGTGTGACCCCAAAAAACGAAAACAAAACAAAAATAATGCCGAAATACAGTGTTTGCCCAGACCCATACTTACTTTGTATATTTAGTTACCTTACATGTGTTATTTTTGTTTGGCTTGAGAATCCCATCCACTTTTGTTCAGGAACAATTCCTGGCCATTGCTCTGGCAGTGCCTGGGAGATTGTGTGGTACTAGAGTTCAAACCTGGACCTTCTGCATGCAAAGCCTGCTCCTGTGCTCCAGTCCCTGAAGCTGTCTCCTCAACTCTAGTCAGCAGTATTTTACTTTTACAAATAAGATGACGAAATCAGCACTCTTGAGTTTTCTTCATTTTAACAGTTTTTGCTTCGGAATCTGACAGCTTGACTAGGAAGTCATTTAAATAAATTTTATTTTGAAGACAGGCAGAATGTTAAACCATCTTTTCAACTCCTGTACTTTAAAGACAGAACATTACTTTCCTTTATTTCAGTCTTTGTTCTGACAGTCTTATGCAGTGTAGTTTATGTAATTGGAAAATATTAGGCTATTGCATTTCAAAACTTTTCTTACAGAACTTGAATGCAGGGGCCGGAGCTGTAGCACAGTGGGTAGGGCATTTGCCTTGCATGCAGCTGACCCAGGTTTGATTTCTAGCATCCCACATAGTCCCCCAAGCCTGTCAGGGGTGATTTCTGAGCACAGAGCCAGGAGTAACCCCTGAGAAACGTCAGGTGTGGTAAAAAAAAACAAACTTGAATGCACACTTTAATGAAAGGAGCTTTTTGTGTAAAAGTTAAAGACATGGATCACTCCCTTCTAATGTTTTGTTTCACTGGTTCTTCCACATCTTTAATAATAGCTAATAAGCTTTATATATCTACATTCAAAATTTTGTTGGATTTATGAGCTATCCAAAAAATGAAACATTGATAAATATTGCTAAATCATATTTAATGGAAAATATACAAAAACCAAAAAAAAAAAAACAAAACCATGGAGCTGGAGGAGATAGTGTGGAGGTAGGGTGTTTGGCTTGCATGCAGAAGGATGGTGGTTCGAATTCTGGCATCTCATATGGTCCCCTGAGCCTGCCAGGAGTGATTTCTGAGCATAGAACCAGGAGTAACCCCTGAGCGCTGCAGGGTGTGACCCAAAAGCCAAAAATAAAAAAGGAAGAAGAAGAAGAGGAAGAAAATATAAAGTACTTTTTTTTTTTTTGGTTTTTGGGTCACACCCGGCGGTGCTCAGGGGTTACTCCTGGCTGTCTGCTCAGAAATAGCTCCTGGCAGGCACGGGGGACCATATGGGACACCGGGATTCGAACCAACCACCTTTGGTCCTGGATCGGCTGCTTGCAAGGCAAACACCGCTGTGCTATCTCTCCGGGCCCTATAAAGTACTTTTTAAAAAAAACATGTTAATGAGGGGCTGGAGAGATAACATCAGGGCATTTGCCTTGCACACAGCTGACCTGAGACGGACCTGAATTCAATTCCCAGCATCCCATATGGTCCCCCGAGCCTGCCAGGAGTAATTTCTTTTTTTTTTTTTTTTTTTAATCTTTATTTTTAATTATGAGAACAATGATGGAAAGAGGACAAGGTAAAGTTACAGTGAAAGGACAATCGCCCTTAAACAGAGTTCTCAGAAGAAATCCTCTTGCTGACGCCTAAATATTGAACTTACAGTCAAAGAACATTAAGAAAAATAAGGCAGAACCCATGTACAATTACTTTGTCCACAAGTCCCCCGATTGTAGTACATTATAACATTTCTTAGCAGTTCACAAAGCATTCTAAAGCCATGAGATTTATGTGACTCCTTAAACATTGAAGGCATAGTATTTCTTTATATTTTCATACATACATATTAGTTTAAGTTAACATCAAAAGTTTGAGGTTTTTTTTTTTTAAGGGTTAGTCAAAAGAGCACAGTAAAAACGGTGTTAGAGTGGCAAATATTGTTTGCATAGGCTCACCAAAATATGGGGGACATGGAAAGGAAAAGCTTTGGTCTAATTACAAGGAGACCTGACCCCTGAAGTTTCCTGGCATAAGACCAACTCTAGGCTCCAGGCAAACTAGTTTTACAATCCAAGTCATTGTAGTGCCAATACAGTTTAATTTTTCACGCAGTCTCTATTGTTGGCATCAGGTTTCTGTATTAAAGATCCTGGAATCTGCACATCCTACATTGAAGTCAGGCTGGTGTGGAGTATCCTCTAGTTTCACCTCACAATTAAGGGGCAATACAGAAAGCCCTGTCTAGTAAGCAGTTCATTGTTGTTGTTAAGTCTTCTAAGTGTTAAGGGAAGTCCAGGAGTAATTTCTAAGCACAGAGCCAGGAGTAATTCCTGTGTGACCAAAAAAAAAAAAAAAAAAGAAACAAAATGAAAAGGGGGCTGTAGAGATGGTACTTGTGCTTGCCTTTGCTCCTGGCATCCTGTATAGTCCCATGAATACCACCAGGAATGATCCCTGAAATCAGACCTGTGAGTAATTAGCTTCTTTTTTTTTTTTTTCTTTTTGGTTTTTGGGCCACACCTGGTGTTGCTCAGGGGTTCCTCCTGGCTGTCTGCTCAGAAATAGCTCCTGGCAGGCACGGGGGACCCTATGGGACACCGGGATTCGAACCAACCACCTTGGGTCCTGGATTGGCTGCTTGCAAGGCAAACACCACTGTGCTATCTCTCTTGGCCCAGTAATTAGCTTCTTGATAAAAATTTCAAAAACATGGAAACAACCCAAGTGTGAAATTAACTATGGGTCTGTGTAAAAATATGGCTAATGAAAGAAAATGGCCTTTGTACAAAAGATATGGATAGTATATTCTGGAAAAGGATTGGAAATCAAATTTGTGGCTGCCAGAGATGATGAGAAGCAGTGAGTCAGGCTCATGTGAGTATTTTGGATCCTGTTGGTGGTGGTTACCAGATACACTTACCTTACCAATAAATTGTACATTTAAAAAGTGTTTGTTTTGTTTTATGTTTTGGGACCATACCTGGAAGTGCTCAGAGGTTACTCCTGGTAGGCTCAGGGACCATATGGGATAATGGGGATCCAACCTGAGTTGGCCAAGAACAAGGCAAATGCCCTCCCTGCTGTGCTATCACTCTAGTTCCCAAAGGTGATTTTTGTGTTTGGGTCACACCCAGCAGCGCTTAGGGGTTACTCCTGGCTCTACGCTCAAAAATCACTCCTGGCAGGCTCAGGGGACCATATTGGCTGGCCGGGATTCCAACCACTGTCCTTCTGCATGCAAGGCAAAAACGCCTTACCTCCATGCTATCTCTCCGGCCCCAAAGGTGATTTTTTTTTTTTAAGATGGGTCAAATACTCAAATAAAACACCTATAAAAGATGCTTCATAGTATATGTTATGCCAATCTTTAGAAGGCAACATTAAAGCCAGTTTTCAGTGTCAGAAATTACCTTAAAAAATTTTAAGAATAAAGAAATCTTTAGGAGACAGATTATTCCCAAGTAATGTTTTTTTGATGTAATGAGTTTTCATATTGGGAAAATATCCTTATGATTTAGAAATTAAGTGGCTTTGGTTTTTTGGGTCACATTCAGCAGTGCTCAGGTGTTACTCCTGGTTCTGCGCTCATATCTCTCTCCTGGCAGGCACGGGGGACCATATGGGGTTCCAGGATTCGAACCACCTTCCATGCTGACTTGGTTGTGTGCAAGGCAAAAAGCCCTACTACTGTGCTACCTCTGGCCCTAAGTGGCTTTTTTTTTTTTTTAAGTTGGAAGGGCTTCTTGCCTTTACCATTTTATTATCTTAATAAAACTGTCTTGATTTATTTAAGTCATAACTTTGTATTATTCAAGTATCTTTATTAGGTTAACTGTATGTATATCTTAGACAATTTATTGATCTTAAGTTCTGTGCTGTTTTGTATATTCTAACTTATTTGAAATTTGGTTTTGTTTTGGTTTGGAGACATACACAGAAGTACTCAGGATTGAACTCTTTATTCTGTGCTCAAGTGGGACACAGGCTTAGAAAACCACGTGGAATGCTGGGATTGAACCAGGTTGGATGCATGCAAGGCAAGTGCCCTGCCTGCTCTACTCTCTTTAGCTCTGGGGGCATTTTTAAAATTATATAATTATAAAACATTTGTCTTTTTTGTTTTTTGGGGGACCACACCCGTTTGGTGCTCAGAGGTTACTACTGGCTAAGTGCTCAGAAATTGCCCCTGGGGCCCGGAGAGATAGCACAGCGGTGTTTGCCTTGTAAGCTGTGTTTGCCTTGTAAGCGGCTGATCCAGGACCAAAGGTGGTTGGTTTGAATCCTGGTGTCCCATAGGGTCCCCCGTGCCTGCCAGGAGCTATTTCTGAGCAGATAGCCAGGAGTAACCCCTGAGCATCGCCGGGTGTGGCCCAAAAACCAAAAAAAAAAAAAAAAAGAAAGAAAGAAAAGAAATTGCCCCTGGCTTGGGGGGACCATATGGGACACCGGGAAAATTGAACTGCGGTCCTTCCTTGGCTAGCGCTTGCAAGGCGCTTACCTCTAGTGCCACCTCGCCAGCCCCAAAACATTTGTCTTTGATATCATTGTTTCTAACAGTTTTTCACTTGATTGTTTTGCCCTAGTCGTAAAATCGTATCAGTTAATAGTGAGTATTAGCCTCCTTAGTTTTTTTTTGGGTCTTTTGGGTTTTTTTGTTTTGTTTTTTGTTTTGTTTTGTTTTGGGGTTACATCCCACGGTGCTCAAGGGCAGGCTCAGAGGACCATAGGGAAATGCCGGGATTTCGACTACCGTCAGTCCTGGGTCGGCTGTGTGGTAGGCAAATGCCCTACTGCTGTGCTCTCTCTCCAGCCCCAGTTTTCTTTAAATTTTTTTTGCTCTAAGGGCCTTGACTCACTTACCACTTGTGGGGGACTAAACGAGACACCTATGTCATTGACCCCAGTGGTTCTGCGTTTTGATTTCTACCCCAGAAGCACAAATATATTCATTTGGAAAAGTATCTGCACTTTTTTTTTTTGTTTGTTTGGTTTTTTTTTTTTTTTTTTTTTTTTTTTGGTTTTTGGGTCACACCCGGCGGTGCTCAGGGGTTACTCCTGGCTGTCTGCTCAGAAATAGCTCCTGGCAGGCACGGGGGACCATATGGGACACCGGGATTCGAACCAACCACCTTTGGTCCTGGATCGGCTGCTTGCAAGGCAAACGCCACTGTGCTATCTCTCCAGGCCCGTATCTGCACTTTTATGTCATGACACCACTCATCCCAGTAGCCAGTATCTGGAAATGACCGAGTGCCCAAAAACAAGCAAGTGGATGAAGAAGTTTGGAGTGGATGGTGGGTGTTTGGTGTGGATGTATAAGGAAGGGAATTGTTCGCAATTCTGTACTCACAGCAGCTTCATTAAAACTGCACGGGAGGTTGTTGTGCTGAACAAAGTGAGTAGTAACAGGGAGGACAGATGATCTGACTCATTTTGGGGTGTCAAGAAACATGCTGAGAAGCATGAAGAAGCAGTGGCCAGTAGTTGCAGAAGTGAAAGGAACATCTCACAGAGTTTATTATGCACAGTACAGTTGGGAGGGATGAACTTGGAGCAGTGGTCCTCAAACTGTGGCCCGCGGGCCACATACTGTATTTGTATCTGTTTTGTTTCTTCATTGCAAAATAAGATCTATGCAGTGTGCATAAGAATTTGTTCATAAGTTTTGTTTTTACTATAGTCAGACCCTCCAATGGTCTGAGGGACAGTGAATTGGCCCCCTGTTTAAAAAGTTTGAGGACCCCTGATGGAGTCATGAAGAGCGATGCAGGGAGCCCTGCATGAGTTCCTGAAATCATGTTAGTGGTACTGTAAATCAGTCCCGAAAGAAAAACGCTTAAACATTTTTAACATGATAGCTGCCAGGGTAATAGTACAGGGGTAAAGGTACTTGCCCTGCACACTGCAGTTTCCATTTGCTCCCCAAATGCTTCCCATCATGCCCCACATAATGGTCCCCAAAAACCTACTGCAGGTAGGGCTCTTGTCTTGAATATCGCTGGCTTAGGTTTGATCGCCAGTTTGGGTACCCCTTCCCCCAAGGAAGAAAACAGTAAATAAAATGTTGTCCTGCCTTTTAGCTCTCCAGAGTCTACAAAATTGAGACCATTCCCCACAGTCTTAAAGGTACAGTGTTATGCCTCTCCTTTCTTGGTTTCAGCCCGACCCTGCTCCTTGTCCTACACTTGTTATCTGGATTCCACTCCAAGGTCAGGTCTTTGTGTCCTGTATTCTCTGTGGCTGTGTTCCTGCAGCTGCTCAGATGCTGTCCTTTAGAAGAGTCAGTCTCTAGAATAGCCTTTCCTTTTTTTTTTTTTTTTTTTTCTGTCTCCTCTTTATTTCTTCATTGCAGTTTGCTTTAACACTGTGATGCTGCCTTTAACCACCCATGGCTCACACTTGAGGGTGGGTTAACTAATCTGCAGCACAGGCAGCAGCATGTAAATGAAATTTTACTTGTGCGTGTTTGTCTTGCCAGGTAGAGGAGGCTGGTTTGAGTTAATGCTGAGTCCTAGAATATTGAATCTTTCTTAACTGGGGTGTTGGGTCGGGATGGGGTATTGGTGGGGGTTTCTTTTCCTGAAGAGGCCTTCAGCTTATAGAATGTGTAGCTTATAGTAGTTAAGGGATATTTCTACTGTGGGGACACACCTTTGGGAATTTCTGCCTTTTGTATCCTAAGTCACAAACTATATTTTGAATTGTTCTGGACAGAAAGGTAAACACCCAGTTGTTGTAATTGCTAAATATTTTCCTTAAAATATACACACGTACACAACTCTTAAGCTTAACTGACATGGCAACACCCTGTTTTAAAAATAAGATAGTGGTGAAGGCATAGATGTGGAGTGATTGGAGTAAAGAGCATTAACAGTGAGTAGTAAACTGCTTCCTAATTTATTTAGGAACTCTAGTGACAGCAGGCTTCATAAACTTGTTGAGACTTGTCATTCATACTTGCACTGAATTGAGGATACTCAATTTTTGCTATCAAAAAAATTTTTATTGAATTATTGTGAATTACGAAGCTATACATGGTTGCGTTTCAGGAGTATAGTATTTCAGTACCAATCCATTCGCTTGTGTCCACTTCTCTCTACAATGTCCCCACCAGTTTTCCCCACTCCCCTCAGATTATCTCTTTGGCAGGCACTTTTTTTAATTTTCATTTTTCCTTCTTTGCCTTCTTTTAGGCACTGTGGTTTACAATACATTTGCTGGTTAAGGAATTAGGCGTGTCACTTTACCTCCTTTCAGTGCCTAGTCCTAGCCCAGCAAGACCTTCCCCTTCTGTCATTGTTGTGGTTCCTTCTACTAGGAATCACCCTTATCCCGAAACTGGCACTCTTTCCTGAGCACCAGTTCTCCTGTTCTTTGTTTCATTGTCTTTGGGGTATATTATTCCCTTATATCTCATGTATGAATGAGCTCTTTATCTTTTTGTCCTTCTCCAGCCCTTTCCATTCAGCATGATATTCTCTAAATCCTTCCCGGTACTAGAAAATAGGATGATGATTATCTTTTCTTATAGCTCTGTAGTATTCCATTGTACATATGCAACATCGTTTCTTTATCAGATAATCTATTCTTGGGTTTTCAGAATGGGCTTTTGTGAATGGTGCTGCAGTGAGTTTAGGAGTGTAGCTATTTTTAACTGCATTGTGTTTTGGGGTCCTTGGTATATTCTACTTAAAGCTCAGCTCGTAGTTTTTTGAAGACTGTCTATTTTCACTCTTGTAGCATTGATAGTCATTTAGAATTAAATGATCATGTCCTTGGTGCCTGTGGGGGGCGGAGGAACTTATTTGTTGAGTTGAATTGAAAGCAGCAATTTTTTGGGAAGTCCACATCAGGCAGTGCTCAGGAATTATTATTTCCTGCCTCTGCTCGTAGAAATAATTTATGGCAAGCTTGGGGGACCATATAGGATACCTGGCATGGGATCTGGGTCCTACCTACTGTACTGTCTCTCTGGCCCAGAATTTTTTTTTTGAACTGGCATTTATCAAGACTGGAAAGATTGTACAGTGGGTAAGATATTTCTTTTTTTTTTTTATATCTTTATTTAAACACCTTGATTAAAAATACGTGGTTGGATTTCAGTCATGTAAAGAACAACCCCCTTCACCAGTGCAACATTCCCACCACCAATGTCCCAAATTTCCCTTCTTCCCACCTGCACTCGAGACAGGCTTTCTACTTCCCTCATTCATTCACATTGTTAGGATAGTTCTCGTTGTAGTTATTTCTCTAATTGTACTCATTACTCTTTTTGGTGAGCTTCGTGTCGTGAGCTAGACCTTCCAGATCTTCTCTCTTTAGTCTCTGGGAATTATTGTAAAAATATCTTTCATTTTTCTTAAAACCCATAGATGAAGGAGACTATTCTGCGTCTATCTCTCTCCCTCTGACTATTTCACTCAGCATAATTGATTCCATGTACATCCATGTATAGGAAAATTTCATGACTTCATCTCTCCTGGTGGCTGCATAATATTCCATTGTGTATATGTACCACAGTTTCTTTAGCCATTCATCTGTTGGGTAAGATATTTCTTTTTGCATGCAGCTGACCTGGATTCAGTCCATCCCTGGCACCACAGAGTGTCTTTCCCAAGTCCAGGCAGGAATAAATCCTGAGCACTGCTGGTGTGGCTCTAAGTATCCAAAAAATCGATCACATACACTGTTGTGATTTAAGTCATTATAAAGATAGGAAACAAAGGAGGTATATTCATTTATCCATGTTGTTAAATGGATAACAGGATTAAAGTTTGTTTTGTTTGTTAGTGTGTTTGGCCTCTTTCTGACATCGGATATCATGGCCAAAGGTAGCTGGGAGCCATTCATATGCCATCACCAATACAGTTAGCTGCTGGAGTAACTTGATCTCCACGCAGAGCACAGAGTAAACATTCATGCTTGGAGGGAGTACAACCATCCACACTATTTCAATTGCCCATCCAGATGCTGCAACATTGTGACTCAGGAGGTACTGAATACAGTTGGATTCAACTTAAATTCTGCTATCAGGTTATTAAGGTATGATTTTGTTTTGTGTCAGTTATTTCTTAGTAAAATTTGGAAACATGCCCTCATGAATCTTGGTCAGTAGAGGTTATGAAAAAAAAAAGGCAGGATTACCTGCCTTTATAATATGTATGATTATCTTACAATAATTTATTATATTATAATAAATCAATGCACCATTTTGTCACTATGTCAGGAATTTTTACTTTTGGTCATAGTTCATTACTGAGAACTATTTTGAGAAGTAAACTTGAGGGAGATACTTCCATTATCATGGTGCATTGCCTGTACTTTCCCTTTTTTGTTGTTGTTGTTATTCCTGGCTCTGCACTCTGAAATTGCTCCTGGTTGGCTCGGGGAACCATATGGGATGCCAGGATTTGAACCATGTCTGTCCTGGATTGGCTGCTTGCAAAGCAAATGCCCTACCGCAGTGCTATCTCTCCGGCCCTGCCTGTACTTTCTGATAATTGGGTCTGTCCCTAAATGCCTACGTACCTCGTCTGCCATTTACTAAAGTCTTTGAAAATGAAAATCCAGACCCTGTAGGGACATAGTTTCTTTCCAGCTCTGGAAATCAGAAGCAGTACTGAGTTCCTTGTTTTTTTTGTTCATCTTAGATTCCTCTTAACCTTTGGTGAAGATAGTGACCCAGGATGGCCGCAAATAAGCCCAAGGGTCAGAATTCGTTGGCCTTACACAAAGTCATCATGGTGGGCAGCGGTGGTGTAGGCAAGTCTGCTCTGACTCTGCAGTTCATGTATGACGAGGTAAGTGCTGGTTTGATGTTCTTTTGTTGGGGTGTGGAGGGAGCACTGCATCCATGGGACACTGCTTGCCCACAAAAGGCACTTGTGCCAGGAGCTGATGTCATCTGAGCATCAAAATGTGGGTCCTGGGGCCGGGCGGTGGCGCTAAAGGTAAGGTGCCTGCCTTGCCTGCGCTATCCTTGGATGGACCGCGGTTCGATCCCCCGGTGTCCCATATGGTCCCCCAAGCCAGGAGCAACTTCTGAGCGCATAGCCAGGAGTAACCCCTGAGCGTCACCGGGTGTGGCCCAAAAACCAAAAAAAAAAAAAAAAAAAAATGTGGGTCCTGTGTACCTTTCATACCTTTAGTGTCAGTGCTGTTTGGATGCATTCCTTGGATGCTTGAAAGCTGCTGGGGCTCTTCCCATTTTTGGATTTTTTGGACCACACCCAGAAGTGTACTCCTCAGTTGTACACAGAGCTCTTGGCTCTGTGCTTGGGATTGTCCTGTATGCCCAGGGAACCATGCAGTGCTGGAGAAAACCTGCAGCCTCTTACATGCAAAGCATTTTTTCGACTTTTGAGTCTTCTCTGTGGCCCCTGCCTTTAGTATTTCGGTGACTTCCACCTTAAATTAATAGAGTTGGTGGATGGATATAGGATAGTACCTGTGTTGAGACTTGTGAGTAGTAAACATGAGGAATTTTTTTCTTTTGGTTTTATTGGGGCCACACCTGTTTGACACTCAGGGGTTACTCCTGGCTATGCCCTCAGAAATTGCCCCTGGCTTGGAGGGACCATATGGGACGCCGGGGGACTGAACCTGGTTCATCCTAGGCTAGCGCTTGCAAGGCAGACAGACACCTTACCTCTAGCACTACCTCTCTCTACATGAGGTATTTTTTAATGACCTCAGTGAAGAAGACAGTATTTGTTACATTCTTGGCATGACATATGTATCTCCGGTTAACAGCTATGTCCCTACTAGAAGGTTAGCGATATGAGCATATATTTATATTTGGCCTTATTGCCCTAGCTATATCAAGATAGTGTTTATCTAGAGGACTTATCAAATCTGAGTGATTTAAAAGTTGTGATCCCGCGCGTGTGTGTGTGTTTGTGTGTGTGTTTCTGGAAATGGAAGCCACTGTGTGTGTGTGTGTGTGTGTGTGTGTGTGTGTGTGTGTGTGTGTGTGTGTGTGTGTGTGTGTGTGTGAGAGAGAGAGAGAGGGGGGGGGGAGAGAGAGAGAGTTTATTTTTTTCTCCCATTAGAAAGAAGAGTTTATGGGGCCGGAGAGATAGCATGGAGGTAAGGCATTTGCCTTTCATGCAGGAGGTCATCGGTTCGAATCCCGGCGCCCCATATGGTCCCCCGTGCCTGCCAGGAGCAATTTCTGAGCCTGGAGCCAGGAATAACTCCTGAGCACTGCCGGGTGTGACCCAAAAACCACAAAAAAAAAAAAAAAAAAAAAAAGAAGAGTTTATGGTTATTCTATTTCTAGTCAGTCTTCTCTAATAGTACTGCATGGTCAATGGAATCTTCATCTTACAGGTGAAACAGAACCCCAGGAGTTAGCCTTGCTGCCTCCTTCTCAGCAATTAGAAGATCTCTAAAGTAAAAACATTCACATATTGGACATTTAATGAATGGTTAAACTTTCATTTAATATTTGCTAAATTTGAGGGCCAAAGTGCAGCAGTAGGTCATTTGCCTTGCATGCATCTGACCTAGAACAAACAGCGGTTCCATTCCCCTGGCGTCCCATGTGGTCCCCCAAGCCAGGAGCGATTTCTGAACTCATAGCCAAGAATAACCCCAGAGCATCACCGTGTGTGGCCCAAAAATAAAAACCAAATTGCTACACATAAATGTTGTAGAGCATTAATATAACTTGAATACTTTAAAATATACTGTGTTCATTTTGGTTTTGGTTTTTGGGTCACACCTGACAGCATTCAAGGGTTACTCCTGGCTCTATGCTCAGAAATCGCTCCTGGCAGGCTCAGGGACCATATGGGATGCCGAGATTTGAACCACTGCCCTTCTGCATGCAAGGCAAATGCCCTACCTCCATGCTACCTCTCTGGCCCCTACTGTGCTCATTATTTATTTATTGGGGGTGGGGTCACATCTGGCAGCACTCAGGTTATTCCTGGCTCTTTGCTCAGAAATCGCTCCTGCCACAGGGGACCATATGGGATGCCGGGGATCCAACCCGGATCTGTCCTGGGTCAGCTGCATGCAAGGCAATCGCCCTACCACTTGCTGCCACTCCAGCCCCATGTGTTCATTTCTTAAATGTGATTATTTATTGTGTACCTACTATGTGCCAGGCACTGTTCCAGGCATTGGAGGTATAAAGTGAGTAGAATGCTCAAGGTCCCGTTTTTCAGGAATTAGATTCTAGTAGAGGGCAAACAAAGTATCAGGTGATACAAGTACTTATTATCTAGTATTAATAAAACATACACAGATTTGTGTTACGAAACAAAGAAGTACATATTCAGCAGATACACTAACAACAGATCAAGAGTATCAAGGTGGGGCCGGAATGGGGGCGCTAGATGTAAGGCATCTGCCTTGCAAGCATTAGCCTAGGACGGACCGTGGTTTGATCCCCTGGCGTCCTGGATAGTCCCCCCAAGCCAGGAGTGATTTCTGAGCACATAGCCAGGAGTAACCCCTGAGCATCAACGGGTATGGCCAAAAAAAAAAAGAGTATCAGGGTGATAATTTATGCAGGGGTCCTCAAACTTTTTAAACAGGGGGCCAGTTCACTGTCCTTCAGACTGTTGGAGGGCCAGATTATAGTAAAAACAAAAATTATGAACAAATTTCTATGCACACTGCATATATCTTATTTAGAAGTGAAGAAACAAAATGGGAATAAATACAATATGCGGGCCATAGTTTGAAGACCCCTGATTTATAGGGTTAGTATCAGAAATTGGGATGGAGAGATAGTAACAGGTATTAGGTAGGCACTTGACTTACATGCTGCAGAACCAGTTTGGTCCCCAACACTGATATGATCCCCCAAGCCAGTGGTCCTCAAACTATGGCCCACGGGCCACATATTGTATTTGTATCTGTTTTGTTTCTTCATTGCAAAATAAGATCTATGCAGTGTGCATAAGAATTCGTTCATAAGTTTTGTTTTTACTATAGTCAGACCCTCCAGTGGTCTGAGGGACAGTGAACTAGCCCCCTGTTTAAAAAGTTTGAGGGGCCGGGCGGTGGCGCTAAAGGTAAGGTGCCTGCCTTGCCTGCGCTAACCTTGGACGGACCGCGGTTCGATCCCCCGGTGTCCCATATGGTCCCCCAAGCCAGGAGCAACTTCTGAGCACATAGCCAGGAGTAACCCCTGAGCATTATCGGGTGTGGCCCAAAAAAAAAAAAAAAAGTTTGAGGATCCCTGCCCCAAGCACTGCCAAGGGTGACTCCAAAAGCTCACACTTTTTGAAGTAAATTCAGAATCTGATTTCTACGAGCAGTAAAGACCCTCACTTTGTCAAGTCTGGTGGCAGCTTGCTACTGGTTCCCAGAATGTGGAGCTCCAAAAAAAGCTGGCAATAGGAGGTTTCTGAACTGCTTGATGACCAGAAATTAGTTCAGAATTAACTGCCTATTGCATCTTTCTGGAAGCATTCATCCTATTGACTTTCTCAGGTAAAAAGAAACAAATTTGAATAGCTGTAACATAAGCCACATTACTGATCTGGCAGGTATTGTGCCAACTTGGGTTTGATTTCAAACACTACATATGTTTCCCCAGCCCCACTTCCCAAATTTTTTTTTAACTACTTCCAATGCTTATCTAAGCATTGACTGGGACTTAATAAACGACATGTCTTACAAGTTTGAGACACTGGGGCCGGAGAGATAGCACAGCGTTAGGGTGTTAGCCTTGCATGCGGCTGACCAGGCAGGGACCTAGTTCAATTCCTGGCATCCCATATGGTCCCCCAGCCTGCCAGGGGCAATTTCTGAGTGAAGATCCAGGAGTGACCCCTGAGCTTCACTACGTGTGGCCCAGAAACCAGTGAATCAATAAATAAAGTTTAAAAAATAAAACAAGTTTGACACACTGGGTTTGATCCCAGACATCCCCATAAATATATACTATTTAAACATTTCTACTTATTTCCACAGTTGGTACAATTTTATATTTAGATTCATGCCAAAATAAATTCTTAAATACTTAATAAAATAGTCAAGGCATAGTGCTGAGTGTTCAAAGAAGGAAAGGGACAGTTTTCAAGTAGTGATCAGTCTAGAACTAAGAGTTCTACCCCTTCTTCCTGCAAATGAGGAGGTTACCAAATTGTCTAGGATGAAAACTCATGGTAACATCGTTTCTACAGTACGTACACCTCCTTGCAGTTTCAGCGGCTTGCTCTGGACTCTGTATAAGATATAAGACTTGAAGTTGGTTGTGCTCTTCCTCTCTTCTAGTTCGTGGAGGACTATGAGCCGACCAAAGCAGATAGCTATCGGAAGAAGGTGGTGCTGGATGGAGAGGAAGTACAGATTGATATCTTGGACACTGCAGGGCAGGAGGACTATGCTGCAATTCGAGACAACTACTTTCGGAGTGGGGAAGGTTTCCTTTGTGTCTTTTCCATCACCGAAATGGAATCCTTTGCAGCTACCGCTGACTTCAGGTATGGCAGGGAGTGGTGTTATTTCTGGCACAGCTGCAGAATCATTGCTTTCCCAGAAACAGATGATTCCTGTGAGGCACCCTTGATCTACTTACTCCCTCCCCCCCACTGCATTTATCCCTTCTTGGAGATCAGTGCATGACTTGATGACCTGTGATGTTTCTCATATCCACTGGCACTGGGCAAACTTCATCCTCAGTTCATGACAACCTCAAGCCCAGAATCTCCATCCGCATCACTGAAGTGTTTCTTTTTGGAGTATAGAACTGCTTCCATAAAACTTTACTTGAGGTCACATCATGATACTCTGACTAACCCAGTTTTGAAATGTTTGTTAGTCACTGGATTTTCTGCGTCACGCTTGCTGTGCTACAGAGCCCTGACCGATGTCACAGCATGGACATTTCTAGTAAATATAATGATATAGCTTGCCAAGCCAATAAAATGGTATTATCTGATTTTTTCATTTTTAATTTAATTTTATCTTGCTGTTGTTTACTTACATTTACTTTGGTTTGGGGACCACATCCAGCAGTACTCAGCAGCTAGTCCCAGTGGACCTCAGAACTGTCTGATGCGAGGACTAAACCCATGCCCTCTGCAAGCACAGCAGAGATCTCTCAGTCCTTTGTGCCGGCTTCCTCCTCCCTATCTTTATTGTGTATATATTTTAAAAATTTGTCATCTACTGGTCTGGGTGGCAAGGATTTGTTGAAAAGAGGTATTTACTGCAACCTAAGAGAAATGTGGTATAAATTAGTTATAATAAGTTATCACAAGTTATTGAGTTTTGGGATAAATATTCTTTATTTTTTTTGTTTTGATTTGGGGAGAGTAATCCCATCTCCATGCTCAGGGGTCACTCCTGAGCTGCACAGGGAACTGTGCGTTCTAAGGTCGAAGCCATACTTTCTGCATGCAAAGCATATGCTTGACCCTTTATGCTGTCTTTCTCTCTGGCTCAGTCACATCTTTTCAGTTCCTTGTGAGTACTAACTTTGTTGTGGGGAATGTTGTGTGTTGTTGTGTTTCCATAGAATGTATTCCCTTTTGGTGTTGTTTTTTAAATTATTACTGCAATAAGCACCATGATTTACTATGTTATTCTTGACTGAATTTCAGACATATGGTATTCCAACACGAGTTTCTTCCCCATGTCCACTTCCCTCCACCTGTGAGCCTATTTTCCATACCAACCTGCCTTTCTCACAAGCACTTTTTTTCATCTTCAGTATATTCCTTTTTGAAGAGTCATACTGGCTAGTTAAATAAAACAGAAAGCCATGAGCATATTAGTGACAGCAGAGACGACATGGACAGTGCTTTGTGGTAGGGATCCAGGAGGCCTTGGAGGTTTTCCTCAGTTGATGAGTGTGAAGGAGAGAAGAGTGCCCATCGATGCACATAGTTGTTTCAGGGTGTAAAGGATGCATCCAGGGGCTCAGAGCACTTGCCTTAGCATTGTATGATCACAAGGGTGAATTCCCAGTGTCACATATGCAAAGTGTAAGCACAGCAGCCACACTGTATACAGTTTTCCTGGTTCCACTACAACGAAGTGTGTGTATGAGCATCACCACCGGGTGTAGGCACAGCAACTAAAAAGATAGTGGCACAGTGGCCGGGAGTGCAGCGGGGGTGGCGATGTGTGAGCCCTGGCAAGAACACATATAAGCACCACAATTCCATGGGCAGCCCCCAGCAACACCACTGCCAGGTGTGTGTGGAGCATCCAGAGACAAGGAAGAAGGGGAAGGAAAAGTAAGTAAACAAGCAAACCCACCTAAAAGCGGGCTTTAGGGGTGTAAGCGACAAAGTAAACTTGGAGGAGACTAGGTATATAGTTAGAGGACGGTGCTTGACCTGTCTGCAGCTCTAGATTCAGTCTCATGCACTCAAGGGAAAAATTACTTTATATAAAACCATCTTTTTCCTGAACATGTGGAAGTCTCAATAATGTAAAAGATTCTAGAAAAATCTAAACGCTTGTCATTGAGAAACTTAGAATAGGGACTTATCTGTAGAATTAAGTTATTGGTTTTTGTAAGCAATCAGTTTTATATGTGATGAAGTACCAACGTGGCAGGCTCTGGTAATGTGTAATTCAGGGAGACATTGAAAGATCTAGATGTCAGAGGCTAGAGAGATTGTGCGGGGAAGGGCACTTTACTTGCCTTGCATGTGGCCAGCCCGGGTTTGATTTCTGGCACTCTGGTTTCCCAAGCCCCATCAGAAGTGATCCCTGAGCACAGAGCCAGAAGTAAGCCTTGAGTAGCACCAGGTGTAATCCAAAAACAAACAGAAAAGTTAGTGCTTATTTTCAATTCAACAAATATTTTTTTTTTTTTTTTTTTTTTTTTTTTTTTTTAACAAATATTTGAGTGTTATTACATAGCACTTTCTAGTCTAGATAATGGAATTAGTTTTGGGATCATATCATCAAAAATTTTCTCTTAAGGGGTTATTTTTACACAAAATGAATCTTGAACACAAGATTTGTGTTGTGCAGAAAATAGGTGACCTGTTTGTCACTCTTATCTTACACCTCCAGTGTATCACCCTCCTCATGACTATGGCCCTGGTGACTCACCAGCAGTAGGAATAGATTCTTAACTGCCCTGGTGGCACTGGGCCTGCTCACTCCCACCCGCAGTGAGTGCAGCTCAGTGTCAGCTTCTTTCTGCACCTTCCTGTCTTCCTTGTCTATGTAGTGTTCTCACGGGCTGGGAATAACATTTTATGTGTGTTTTCCTCATTTAGGCAAAACTCTTAAGACCTGGACCTGTCTTAGGGCCAGAGCACTGTCCAGTGGGTAGGGTGCTTGCCTTGCACAAGACTGACCCAGGTTCGATCCCCAGTACCAGATATGGTCCCCCAAGCACCACTGGATATATCCCAAAAGAAAAGAACTGGATTCCAGCCCTTTGCTATCTTGGTATCTCTGGTGCTAAGACTGCCAGTTTTCAGTTAACAGTCTGTTAACAGTCAGAAGTACTTAAGATACATTTGATATTTGGAAAACTTTTGTTATTTTTTGGCATCTCACTTATTTCAAAAATAGAGAGTTTGTTTCTATTCTGTAATTGTGTGATGATTTCCAAAGTTCCACATATAGGCATCAACCCATTATGGAAAGTGTTTATGAAGGCTAAAGGCATGACATCCAGCCAAGTTGCCAACAGAAAACAACCTACTGACTCTAGAATATTGTCTTTTCACTTCTGAACCCAATAGGTTCCAGTTTTCATGGCCCTGTTTCTGATGGCAGTAATCATACTGCAATGTCAGTATTGCTCTTCCTGAAGTACCTGACTCAAAGAACCTCACTAGGTATTTATTAAGAAGTAAATATATATCTGTATATACATATGACCAGAAGCGTAGAAGTCACAGATACCTGAGTCAGTCTCATATTTCTGGAACATAATAAAACCATGTGATAAATAAGCTTTTAATACCTTTGTTCAAGTTGTTGATCAAAAAGGAATTAGTTTTGGGGCCAGGTCGGGATAATAGCACAGTGGATGGGGTGTTTGCCTTGCACACGGGTTTGATCCCCAGCATCCCAGGCTTGCCAGGAGTGTTTTCTGAGTGCAGAGCGAGGAGTAACCCCTGAAAGCTGCCAGGTATGACCCAAAAGCCAGAAACAAAAATGGGGTGTGTATGACTAGTTTCAAAAGAAACAACCACATTGTTGTAATCGACACTGAAAGGAGATTGTGATAGGCCAAAATGGTCTTCAGAAATCATAATTTACTAGCTGTGGTGATAGGGGTTGCTGTGGTTTTGGCAAGTGTTCAAATGCCTGTTGAAAACCTTTCTTTGCTACAATTATCAGTTCTGCGTATGTCATCGAGAGGCCATGCTCAAGGAACGTTTTGACTTGACCTAGGGATGACTGGGTTGAGGTCAGATCGTGAATGTTGTAGGTGTCTGGGTGTGCAAAGTCTGTTCCCTTTTAGAAAGAAAAACTGTCCATTCAGGGGCAGGAGACCCTGTAAGCATTCAGCCTGGCGATCCATTAGTGACACAGGTGAGAGAAGTTATAAAATGATGCTTCTACTCAGTGTTTCCATGGAGCTGACTAACCCAGGATAATCTCATAGTCTATCAGGGGTCTCAAACTCAATTTACCTGGGGGCCGCAGGAGGCAAAGTCGGGGTGATCCTTGAGTGCAAAGTCAGTAGTAAGCCTTGAACATTGGGGGGTATGACCCAAACAACTAAAACAAAACAAAAAAAGATTCCTCTAGGGCAGGGCCACAAAATGTTGTACGGAGGGCCGTATGCGGCCCGCGGGCCGTGAGTTTGAGACCCCTGTTAGATGATGAGTCTTAGAGTATGGCACCTCACAATCAGCAATAGTTCTTTTAGCACCATATACAATTGGCTCGCAGTTGGGGGCTCATTTTGTTCTTGTGGGACCTATGTCCCCTTTCGATGCTGCTGATAGCAGAGATGGGCCCAGAGCCTCACACCAAGGCCATACTTTTGTGATTTGAGAGTAGAATTCCATGATGTATCCCCATTCCAATAGTTAGGGACAGATGTGCAGCTAAGTGCAGGTCTCACCTCCTTTGGGGACTTGAAACAGGTCCCCAATTATGGCTTTCACAATGCCACCGTTAGCATAGGATAAGCAGGTTTTTTTTTTTTTTAGTAGAGTCCTATTCCCTACTGGGTTTTTTTGTTTTGTTTTGTTTTTTTGGTTTATGGGCCACACCGTTTGATGCGCAGGGGTTACTCCTGGCTATGCGCTCAGAAGTCGCTCCTGGCTTGGGGGGACCATATGGGACCATGGGGGATCGAACTGCGCTTGCAAGGCAGACACCTCTAGCGCCACCTTCCCGGTCCCCCTACTGGGTTTTTTTTTTTTTTTTTTTTTGGTTTTTGGGTCACACCCGGCTATGCTCAGGGGTTACTCCTGGCTGTCTGCTCAGAAATAGCTCCTGGCAGGCACGGGGGACCATATGGGACACCGGGATTCGAAGCAACCACCTTAGGTTCTGGATCGGCTGCTTGCAAGGCAAGCACCGCTGTGCTACCTCTCCGGGCCCCCTACTGGGTATTTTTAAGTGTATTTAAAAACATTTTATCACAAGACATTTTCTAAGCAATGTAGTTAGAATATTCCCTAGCATTACCTGCTTGTCGATAGTTACTTTGTTATTATCAGTTCCTTTTTGGGAGGGTTTGTGGGGTCCACATCCAGCCTGGCTCTGTGCTTAGAAATCACTGCTGGCTGGGACCGGAGCAGTGGCTCAGCGGTAGGGCGTTTGCCATGCACTATGCTAACGTAGGACGGATCGCAGTTTAATCCCCCAGCATCCCATATGGTCCCCAAAGCCAGGAGCGATTTCTGAGTGCATAGCCAGGAGTAACCCCTAAGCGTCACTGGGTGGGGCCCAAAAAACAAAAAAAAAAAAAAAAAAAAAAGAAGAAGAAAGAAATCACTGCTGGCAGGCTCAAGGAACCGTAAGGGATGCTGGAGATCGAACTTGGGTTGGCCACGTGCAAGGCAAACCCCCAACCCACTCTGCTATTGTTCCAGCCCTGTTACTATCAGTTCCAACCCTCCAATAAAGCGTTTTCCCAGAAGGGGGAAGTTGTCTGTATACATACTTGATCAACTCTTTCCATCCATTACTATTTAGCTCATGTTCTTGTACATGCCTGATGAGTTTGATACAGCAACCCTTTGTTTGTGACTTTGCCTGAGGGAATAGCACTGCTACGGTGTATACTGCTGCTCCCTCCATGTCTGAGCAATCTCCCAGATGAAGAAGCTGGACACTTTGAAAAGCCTTCTCAGGAAGGCTGTTTGCAGGCTTGCCTGTCCCTAGGGGGCAGCGCCCACCTTCCGGTGAAATTCTGCATTGGCATTAAGTTCTGTAGTTCTAAACCCTCATTTTTCACTGAAATTCTAAGCAGTCTTACTCAATTTCCTTCTCTCTCTTAGGATAGTACTAGAGAGAGGTTGGTGTGAGACTCAAATAAGATAATACATGGTCAGAAATTTTTTCTTGAAAATAGTGAAAACATTGCGAGCCTGGGTACAGTGTTAGGCAGTGGTAGAGGTAATGGCGCATTCAGGAGAGACTGCAGAGAAAAAGAAGCACAGACGGATAGATCTGAGAAGAGGAAGACGAAAGATGAATATTTAGTCTGAAGCATCATTGTAAGATCCCTGCAAAATCAAATGTACTCTGCACATTTGTCGTCCTCATACTGTCTAAATTTTTCTTTCTCTATTCATCTGAAATGTATCTATCATCTTAGGGTACCAACATCTCGAATTCAAGATCATAAAATAGCAAACTAATTCTTACAGATTTCTGTTGTCTGTAGCTTTGATAAAGAAAACCTCTTTCTCCAGTAAAATTACAATACCAGCTTAAATCTACTGAACATTAGTATGTACCAACGATGGTTCTTGTATCTTTGTTTTACTACAAATTAGAACACTTGACTCTGTCACATGTAACTTTTACAATTGTAGCACTTTCACAGTCTATAATTTATCTCTAAATACAAAGTCTGTACTCAGGATCCAACTTCCAGATACTTCTGGCCTGCATAGGATTTTAAAAACATTTATTAGGGCTGGAGAGAGAGCACAGAGGGTAGAGCGCTAGCCTTGCCTGCAGCTAACTTTCATTTCATCCTGCATCTCATATGATCCCCTGAGCATTGCCAAATGTCACAAAATTTTATGGGATTCATGCTCCAACATTAGAATGCACAACATAAAGGGGCACTTTGCCTCCGTGGGCATCCTTCCTAAATCCATGGCCTCTCTTTGGTCTTGAGAGTAGCACTGCGCAAAGTCTAATGGAAAGGCTTTTAACAATCTGCCAGCGGCCTGACGACTCCTTAAAATTGCCCAGGTCATCAACACCAAGGAATTGGCATGGGCAAGGGGAGTCTAAGGAGAGATGATAACTAAATGATATGTTGTTTCCTGGCTGGAATTCTAGAACACTAAAAGGATATTGTGTGAGAACAATTAACTTCAGTTAATAATTAACTTCAGTTAATAATGCTGTATTCATGTTTATCGTGATTAATGGAAGGTGGACAAGAGCAGAAAGTGCATGTAGGTCAGACATGTACTCTTACTGTCTTCACAGCTTTCTGTAGATCTGAACTTGTTCCAAACATAAAAACCTTTAATTTTTTTTAAGGCATTCATACTTTTGTACCTCTATTGTCTGGTTTATACTCATTTGGGGGGTGTTTTTCTTTTTATCAGTGATGCGAAGGTATAATTCAAATGACAAATAATAGAGCAGAAATAAGAAGGGTTTGCTAGGTTTTTGCCCTGTAACAAATGAGCTCACTATTACAATATAGTAGCATAAGTACATGCTAATTGCCTGATACTTGTTATTTCTTCATTTTAACATGGTCATATTAATGCTTCTCATTTTTAATCCAGGGAGCAAATTTTAAGAGTAAAAGAAGATGAAAATGTCCCATTTCTGCTGGTCGGTAACAAATCAGACTTAGAAGATAAAAGGCAGGTTTCTGTAGAAGAAGCAAAGAGCCGAGCGGATCAGTGGAATGTTAACTATGTGGAAACATCTGCTAAAACCCGAGCTAATGTTGACAAGGTAAGAGGTGATTCTTTTTTCTTTTTTCTTTTTTTTTTTTTTTTTTTGGTTTTTGGGCCACACCCTGTGACACTCAGGGTTACTCCTGGCTATGCGCTCAGAAGTTGCTCCTGGCTTCTTGGGGGACCATATGGGACGCCGGGGGATCGAACCGCGGTCCGTCCTAGGCTAGCGCAGGCAAGGCAGGCACCTTACCTCCAGCGCCACCGCCCGGCCCCAAGAGGTGATTCTTCTTACTACTGCATCTTGTTTAAAATATGTGGGTTTGGGACCAGAGAGATAGCATGCAGAAGGATGGTGGTTCGAATACTGGCATCCTATATGTTCCCCCTAGCCTGCCAGGAGCGATTTTGAGCGTAGAGCCAGGAGGAACCCCTGAACACTGCTGGATGTGACCCAAAAAGACAAAAAAGAAAAAAACAACAACATTCTGTTTTGGCTAGAAGTTCTTTTGTTTTTGTTGTGGGGCCACACCCAGCATTGCTCCTGACTTTGTGCTCAGAATAACTCCTGAGCACTGCCGATGTGGCCCCAAAACAAAAAAAACTAGTCTTATTCACATAAAAAAAAGCCGTTTTTCAGTGACTTTTTAACTAGTCATAGATAACATACTGCTGGTGGTGGTTGGGTGCTTTATTGTGCTATCAGAATGTGGGCCCAGGAACACATCACAAAGAACAAGAATAATTAGTGCTAACTTAGATGTGGGGAGAAAGGCTCTCTCATTCACTGCTGGTAGGAATGCTGACTGATCCAGCATCTTTGAAAAACATTCCTCAAAAAAATAAAACTGGAGCTTCCATATGACTCAACAAATCACTCCTATGAAATACCCTACCTAGACACATAAAAACACAGAAAAGACTTCTGCACTCCTGTGCTCATCACAGCACTATTTACAGTGACCAAAATCTAGAAACAAGGGGCCGGGAAGGTGGTGCTAGAGGTAAGGTGTCTGCCTTGCAAGTGCTAGCGTAGAACAGACAGCGGTTTGATCCCCCAGCGTCCCATGTGGTCCCCCCAAGCCAGGAGCGATTTCTGGCACATAGCCAGGAGTAACCCCTGAGCATCAAGCGGGTGTGGCCCAAAAACAAACAAACAAAAAATCTAGAAACAAGTGCTCAAAATCAGATGAGTCGATAAAGAACCTGTTGTATCTATACAAAGGAATACTACACAGCTTTGGGAAAAAATGAAGTCATGCGATTAGCTTATACATGGACGGATATGGAGAGTGTTACTCTGAGTGAAATGAGTCAGAAGGGAGAGGGATAAACGTAGAATAAATTCACTCATTTGTGGGCTATAAGAAAAAAATAAAGTATGGTAACTATATCCAGAGACAGTAGAGATGAGGGCCAGGAGGACCAGTCCTTAGTAGGAAGCTTGCCATAAGCAGGGGTCTCAAACTCGCGGCCCGCGGGCTGTTTGCGGCCCTCTGTACAACATTTTGTGGCCCTGCCCTAAGGAATCTTTATTTCGTTTTGTTTTGTTTTAGTTGTTTGGGTCACACCCCCCAATGTTCAAGGTTTACTACTGACTTTGCACTCAAGGATTCCCCCCGACTTTGCCTCCTGCGACCCCCAAGTAAATTGAGTTTGAGACCCCTGCCATAAAGAGTGGAGCAGAACAGTTAAAGTAGAGAAGGGAGAGGCCAGAATGATAGCACACTGTAGGGCATTTGCCTTGCACGCTACCGTCTCGGGACGGACCTAGGTTTGATCCCTGGCATCCCATATGGTCCCCCGAGCCTGCCAGGACCAGTTTCTGAGTGCAGAGCCAGGAATAACCTCTGAGCAATGACGGGTGTGCCCCATCAAAAAAAAAAAAAAAAAGTATAGAAGGGACCAATATGATAGTTGGAAATGGTCGCTCTGGACAAGAGCTGGGTACTGAAAGGAGATAAAGTGATATGCCCGATACCCCTTCAGTAACAATATTGCAAATGACAGTGTCTTAAACGGAAAAGAGAAAGAAGTAAAATGTCTGCCCCAATGGCATGCAGGGGAGAGAATGGGAAGGAAACTGGGGACATTGTTGGCCAGAAACATGCACCACTGAAGGGTGGTGTACTTGTATGACTGAAACTCAGTCATGAACAACTTTGTAGCCATGGTGTTTAAATAAAATAACTAATTTAAGGAGGGGGGGAGTGGGCCCATGGAGAGAGATCAGAGGGCAGGGCACAGGTTTTGTATGTGGGAGCTCAGGGCCAGATCCCAGAATCACATGTGCTCGAGTACTACTAGAACTAATCCCTCCCTCATGCAACAAGAATGGAGTAGCCCCCTAAATGCCACTAAGTGTAGCACCCCCCAAAAGAAATTTATACTTAGAAAATGCAAGGGGCTGGAGAGATAGCATGGAGATAGGGCATTTACCTTGCATGCAGAAGGACGGTGGTTCGAATCCCGGCATCCCATATGGTCCCCTGAGCCTGCCAGGAGCGATTTCTGAGCATAGAGCCAGGAGTAGCCCCTGAGTGCTGCCAGGTGTGACCCAAAAACCAAAAAAGAAAATAGAAAATTCAAGTTTCAAATATTCATTATACAGATACATCAGGTGATCTTAATGTTCAGTGATAATAACATGAGAGAATTATTTGTTTTTTTGTTTTTTTTTTTTTTTTTTTTTTGGTTTTTGGGTCACACCCGGCAGTGCTCAGGGGTTACTCCTGGCTCTATGCTCAGTAATCGCTCCTGGCAGGCACGGGGGACCATATGGGACGCCGGGATTTGAACCACGGACCTTCTGCATGAAAGGCAAACGCCTTACCTCCATGCTATCTCTCCGGCCCGAGAGAATTATTTGTTGTAGAAGCAAGAAACTGGAGAAATAAAAGTGTCTTGTGCAGACAGGTTTAATTATGGTGCGTCCAAATAGCAGAGGCTTACCACACTCATGAGTGATAGAAGTGACCTGTCCTGTGGTGTAAGAGGCAAAGATTGAATCACCCATCAATATGGGGGAACGGAGTATGATGGGGACTGGTTGGGCACAGGAGTGGTGGAGGCTTTTGAGCACTTCAGTGTTGGTGAAGGTGCAGTGACTGCATCACAACCGTAAACATTATCACTGTTGTAACCATGTTCCAAAAACTAGAAAAAAAGAAAGAAAAAAAAGTGAAGGTGTGGCCACAACGTAGTTCAGTGCACTTGCTGTGAGTGTGTGGGGCCCTGGCTTTGATTCCTGGCACAGGAAGGAAGAGAGGGAGACAGGACAGACTGCTCTATAGACTGGCTCCATAGATGGTAAAGGTAAAACAGTCAATACAGGAGAGTAGTTAGCTGGCTTCTGTATTGTTTTTTTGTTTTCGTTTTTTTATAAATCTTTATTAAAAAAAATAAAACAAGCACCATGATTACAAGCATGTTCGTAGTTGGGTTTGGCTTCTGTGTTTTTAATCCACACATGGATGGAAACATCAGAAGAATATATATGGGGGCTAGAGTGATAGCACAGCTGCTGAGCATTTGCCTTGCACATGGCCAACCCAGCACAGACCCGAGTTCAATTCCTGGCATCCCATAAGGTTCCCCATGCCTTCCAGGAGCAATTTCTGAGCACAGAGCCTGGAGCAATACCTGAGCACTGCCGGGTGTGGCCCAAAATCATACATACATAAATAAATATTCAAAAAAATAATAGGAAAGGGGCTGGAGAGATAGCACAGCGGCGTTTGCCTTGCAAGCAGCCGACCCAAGACCTCAGGTGGTTGGTTCGAATTCCAGCGTCCCATATGGTCCCCCATGCCTGCCAGGAGCTATTTCTGAGCAGATAGCCAGGAGTAATCCCTCAACACTGCCAGGTGTGGCCCAGAAACCAAAAATAATAATAATAATAATAATAATAGAAAAGACTGAAACGAAGTCAAGTATATATATATATGTTTTTATTCCACTGCAAGTGCCCTTTTACATTTCTGTTTTTGCGGTTTTGCCAACCCACATGTGAACTTTTCAGAAGCACCAAGTTAAAGGTAGAAAACAATTTCGTGAAATGCTATAAAATGTCTACCACGGAATTGTACCGCCAGGGAGACAGCTTGACACGCCCACCAAGCTCGGCAGTCTGGGGTGGGAGCATCTCGACTCCTCTAAAGGTGTGTTCACACATGGGTAGTTCACCTTTGCTACTGGGTACTTCAGAGATGCTTTCCTCTGCCTTCTGCCCTGTGTCCTAGCCCGTCTCCTGAGTATGAGTGGTGATTTTGGCTCACCACTTTGTCGAGTTCTACGAGTGCCAGACAAAAACCACTCCTGCCAGCGGCCACAGGGAGCTCTGCCTGAGCTGCTTAGCTCCAAGGTTTTCTGTGAGTTTTTACTGCAGTGCTCTAGAAATGTCTAGAAAAACACACTAGTCATCGTCTACTGTGTTTATTCACTTGTACCATTCATTAGCTCAGAGAGTAACCTTAAGTAGCCTTACTGGGTTTTGCATTCTAAAAGTCATATCTGGGGCTGGAGAGATAGCTTGGAGGTAGGGCGTTTGCCTTACATGCAGAAGGATGGTGGTTCGAATCCCGGCATCCCATATGGTCCCCCAAGCCTGCCAGGAACGATTACTGAGCATAGAGCCATGAGTAACCCCTGAGCACTGCCAGGTTTGACCCAAAAACCATGAAAATTATATTTGAAATGTTTAAATCTAGAATATAGTTTGGGCCATACAGTTCTTTATCCATTTACCATACACACACCCATAACTATTTGTTTACATTGTGAACTTACATCTTTGCAGGCCCTTTTCTATGTATAAACATTTATTGATATTTGGCATTGTTGGTTTTGTTTTAGCTTTTGGTCTTTTGGGGGGAGGGCGTCACACCTGGCAGCACTAGGGGGTTACTCCTAACTCTGGCTCAGAAGTCGCTCCTGGCAGACTTGGGGAAACCAACCTGGGTCCATCCTGAGTTGGCCACTTGCAAGGCAAACGTACCACTTGCTATCGCTCCAGCCCCAGCCCCAGCTTTTGGTCTTTTTGAGGGCTGGGATCGTCACACCTGAGAGTGCTGAGGTTTCTTCCTGCTCCATGCTCAGGGGGACTCCCCCAGTACTCAGATGCACACTGTAGTGGGTTAGACTTCAGGCCTCCTGCGTGCCAGCCATGTGCTCGGCCCTGAGTTGCTTTTTCGTTATGATATTTATCTTTTAAACTTTAAATTAATGATTGTAGGTTATTGTGCTAATTTTAATCTCATTATTTTGCTACTTTGTGGGCATTAGATATGAATACATAAATTCGAATGAAATGGCTATGAATGCCCATTTTTGTCATCTGATACTTGAACTGAAAAAAATTGAAAATTCTGAAATGACTTATTTGGGGGGGGGTTGGTTTGGGGCCCACACTTGGTGTTAGAGTGCAAGTTGACACCCGGCGCTGAATGTCAAAGACCACCTCTGATAATGCTAGGTGCAAAAGGAAGTTAATTTGGGCTGAAGAGATAACATGGAGGTAGGGTGTTTGCCTTGCATGCAGAAGGATGGTGGTTCGCATGCCATATGGTCCCCCGAGCCTGCCAGGAGCAGTTTCTGAGCGTAGAGCCAGGAGTAACCCCTGTATACTGCCTCTGGGTGTGACCCAAAAACCTAAAAGGATAGTTTATTTGGTTAACCAAGGTCCGAGCCTCAACCCACTAGGGGTGTCTTGGCAATGACACGAATCAACTCTTCAAGCAGTTTATATAGAAATTACATGCATTAATAGAACAATCATTTCATTGTATAGTTGTCTTAATCACTGATTTTTCTGGCTCAACCTTGGTTGTCTAGGGATATTATAATCGAACCTGGTTGTCGGGGGAATCTCTGATACCAAATCTTGATCGTCAAGGGATATTCCTGGTTGTCAGGGGAATATTCTAATTCAGACCCTGGCTGTAAAGGGTTACTCTGATTCAAGCTTTTGGTTAAGGGAGCCTTTTTCCAAGCTCACTCAACCCTTAGTTTCTTATTCCTGGACAGTACCAACTTTGGTTTTATTTCTGAGTTAATTCTCTGCCTTTAGGTAGGAGTGGAAAAGTACACTTTATTATGGTTTGGGCTTAATCTAAAATTTCTTATCGTGGATTATGGGGGAGAATCTTGGTCCTTAGACTGGCAGTGCGTGGGTTACTCCTGGCTCTACCCTCAGAAATTACTCCTGGCAGTCTCGAGGGATGCTAGGGATTGAATCTGGGTTGGTCCTGGGTCAGCGTGTGCAAGGCAAACTACTATCCCACTGTGCTATGTCTCCAGCCCTGAAATTACAATTTTATTAAACATTGCTACTTTGAAATATTAATTTATAAGATTAATTATAAATGACTTTTATGTTATGTATTGAATTTTATTTGTGGAGCTGTTATCATTTGTAAAAAAAAATTTTTTTTTTTGGGTTTTTGGATCACATCCCTGACTCTACACTCAGAAATCGCTCCTGGCAGGCTTGGGGGACCATATGGGATGCCGGGATTCAAACCACCGTCCTTCTGCATGTGAGGCAAATGCCTTACCTCCATGCTATGTCTCCAGCCCCATCATTTGTAAATTTAAAAAATGTTTTCTCTTAGAATAAGAGCTGAGAAAATCAGATTATATCAAAACGAACATTTTTTGCCAAAAAGTACAAGTCAGGAGAATTTCCAGTTTTCTCCGTATATTTGGAGAACCAGACTTCAGTGTTTCCTTCCCCAAAGAGGAACTCTTTAATATTTGTTCTCAGGGCTGTGTATGGGGACGTGGTTGGTGCAAGGGGGGCTCCCACGTGACATGTACGAATCTTGGGGGACAGCGAGGCCCTTTGGTTGATTCAGGCCCACAATTCCTGAGGCTGCTTGGGACTTCCAAGGTTTAATGCTGGATGTGCTGGATGCTGGACTGATTTAAGCCAATCCATGTGCTTCACTTCTCACGTTTCCTTCTTTCTAGGTATTTTTTGACTTAATGAGGGAAATTCGAGCCAGAAAAATGGAAGACAGCAAAGAAAAGAATGGAAAAAAGAAGAGGAAAAGTTTAGCCAAGAGAATCAGAGAAAGATGCTGCATTTTATAATCAAAGCCCAACTCCTTTCTTATCTTGACCATACTAATAAATATAATTTATAAGCATTGCCACTGAAGGCTCAATTGACTGAAATTACTTTAACATTTTGGGAATTGTCATGTATCACTAAAAGCATGAGTTGGAACTTCACTTGAAAGCCAATTTTACTTTAGAAAGAAATTGTTGTGGCTTCCCGAAGAAGCAATGTTCGACTCTCTTCATAATTATCTACATTTATCACAGTCCTGAACGTAGCGTGTGAGCCTGTCTGCAGGCAGCCCTTTCCCGAACTGTCGAAGGTGAGGTGTGGGGGTGGGGAAGGAGCGGCAAAGGGTGCTTCCTCTGGTTTATGAAAAAGCCACGATTTTATAGCATTTTAAAATGTCTTGGTCTTCTACTGCCTTGAAAAATGACAATTGTGAACATGATAGTTAAAAATGTTACCACTTTTTTTAAACCATTGTTATGCAAATATAGAAAAAAGTTACTGGCATGATTGTTGCATATAATGAAATTGAGAGTCATTCATCTGTGAACCTGCATTAATTACCTGGTGATCAACATTGGAAGTGGTGTTAACTTGTACATGGAAATTTTTGAATATGCCTTAACTTAGAAACTGAAAAACACCCGATGACATCAATCTGGGTGTGTCCTCGATGGCCATGGGCCCCTCGTCCCATGTTTCCTGGTGAGAGAATATTTGCCTCTTGTGTGGAGTCAACTTTGGCAGAGGAGAAAGTCCTAGGAAGGAGCGGCTAGGAGTCTATCCCCGTTCAAAAGGTGTGCCATACTCTGGTTCTTGAAAGTGAGGTTCTGGAGCTACTTGAATGCTGTCTAATCAGCTCTAAGGGAGCTTAAAAGGAATCAGCATTTCCTTTTAAAATAATATTAGACTGAGAATTCTGCACCAGTTGTGTCTCTGAATCCTTTTCCTTTGAAGATGCAGGTCCGGGAAATTCCTTTTCAGCAAGTGGTGAATGTCTTAATTTTTTTCTATCTCCTTGGAGCCCGGCACAGGAAAAACATCAAATGCTGATGCCTTCTATACTAGTACAGTTCATGCTTACAAGTTTTCTCTAAATTTATGTTTAAGACGTGGTAGTTGGGTGACATGGGAGCGATATTGGGATATTTGTAGTCTGTGTTCATAACAAAGAACACGGCTACATTTTTGTTTCTTCGTTTCCATCCAGCAATTCAGTCCAAAGCTGTGCAGAAGACAGGATAGTGAGCACTGAACAGACGAGTCTGCCGTCACCAGTGTAGGGTGCCAGGCAAGCCCAGCATGCTTGCAGGAACCTGATTTAATTGGGAATTAAATCACTGTCATGTTTTTCTTTTTCTCTTTGGAATGGCATTTGGACAGTTGACTCAGATGTTTCTCTTTTGTTCAGTTCGACTGTCAACAAATCAAAAACATGTTCAGGCATTCCAGGTAACAGGTGTATGTGTTTGAAGTTAACAGAAATAGGCTTTTTAGGAACTCAACTCTAGGAATCTCATCTGGTTTATCATGTTAAATATTTGTCCTGAAAGGATTGGAGATGCTCTTTCATTTCCTATTTCCCATTGGCTACGCCACGTGCAGAATTAAAGCTATCAATGTACCACTGGCCCTGCGGGTTCTCATTACAGCCTTCTTTAACCAGGGGTCCTAACCACTAACATGTGACTTTGCTTTGAGACCTTTTTTCTCCTGGGTACTCAGGTGCTATGAAGCCAACGGACAAATTTGCATTATATGTCTTAGGCTGATGCCACTACCCAATTTGGTTTATTTTGCAATTTGAGCCATTTAAAGACCAATAAACTTCCTTTTTCAAAAAACATGTGCTGTTACTTTATGTATACCATATGATGCGAAACATTCATATTTTTCAGTTTGTGATTCTGTTACATAATGTCAGATTTCCCAATCACAGCTTAGGAACTATTCAGATATAGCCGAGGCTAAGAATTGGAAGAATCTGCAGTTAACTGCTCCTGTGCTGCTGTGGAAGCCACACTTAGAAAGCCACTGAACTCCGAAATGAAAAGGTGATAGCCATATATTCTCTTTCTAGTCAGTATGATCCCCAGACAGAGTTTCTAAAGTTAAAATTTCACCAAAATCAGACCATTTTCTTCACATTTTATATCCTTTGAGAACGAATGATGAGTAAACTACCCAGCACCCAATGAATTAGAATCCGTCAGGTTCAATATTGAACACAGTTATTCAAAACCCAGCTCATTTTAACTTCTTTCCCTGAGCATCCTTTTATTTTTAATTAAATATTTTAAAATGTAAAGCATTGTGACTAACAAAGTTATTAATAGTTAAATTTTAGACAAACCATGTTTCAGCACTAGCCCCACCATCAGTGTCAACTTCTCATTTTAACTTCTTAAATCATAAGCTGTGCCAAAATCAATTTAAATTATAATTGGCTTACTTTTAGCCTGGTGGTTTAAAAATAGACATGAACTCAGTATGGCCTGTGATGTTAAAGTACCAAAGCTTAAAGGTCTCTAAAACAATGTTATCTCTTATGTCATATTGGATGTAAAATCCTTTTTCAGTCTCTAGCTTTTATTTTATTATTTCTCATTAATTGCAACATAGAATTTTAGTATCCACATTTCTGTGGAGTTTACAGAGATCACAATGCTAATCCTCTGTCCCATTCCTCAGTCACTATTCTTTCTTTGAGTCTAAAAGTTGGTGGTGGTGGGTTTTGCCAGTTTATTTGCTTTGGTTGTTTATATTCCACACATATGAGTAAAACTTGAAAGTAGCCAGCCTGAGTTCAATCCCAGAGCCTCTCCAGGAGTGGTCCCTGTACAGAGCTAGGAGATAACCCTGACACCAAATGTAAGAATGTAAAACTTGGGCTGGAGTGATGACACTACTGTAGGGCATTTGCCTTGCATGTGGCTGACCCAGTACAGACCTGGGTTCAATCTCTGGTGTCCCATATGGTCCCCTAAGCCAGGAGTAACCCCTGAGAGTCATAGAGTGTGGCCCAGGAAGAAGAAGAAATAATGTAAAACTTGTTTGACCTCTTATTACTGGCTTGTAAGCGAGTTATGAAAGTAGTTACCAAACATTTCTGTAATGTTTCCAAGGTAATCTTTTTAATCCAGAGCTAAAAGTCCCCAGAAAATGACTGCAAATCATGAGTGGCAGACCAGGAGAGGCCTTCGTTCATGCCTGTAGTTTTCAGTACCTTTGGACCACCTGCACTGGGTACTCCTGAGTATATAGTTTGGGAGCAAACATGAACTAAGGACAAGTAAATGAACATTAAAGAAAGTAGATGTGTCACACACATACCGGGAGAAAGACTAGATGAGAGCGCTGGGGAGGCTGCTACTAGTGCTCTCAAGTGGGAAGCTGGGGGTTTAATCCTGAGCACTGCTGAGAGTAGCCCCATCAGGAGTGATTTAGAAACAAAGTTAGAAATTGAGTCTAGGCTTCCTTACCATGTTGGAATTTCTTGGGTGAGTCGTTTTGGGGTCTACATCTAGCAGTACTTGGGTTACTCCTGGCTCCGCACTCAGGAATCATTCCTGGTGAGCTCAGGTAACCATATGGGATGCCAGGGACTGAACCCTGATCACTGTGTGCAAGGCAAGCATTCTACCAGCTGTACTATATCTCATATACCTTGTGTACTTTTAGATTGATAGTGAATATCATAACCAACACATAGTTCACCCTATATGCAAAAATGCTATGTTTTATTTAATACTAACATGCTGTAACAGGTGCTGTTATTAAATTTTTTTAATGGAGAAAAGATACCTGGAGCACAGATGCTGTCATTTACTTGTTTTGGGTTTTTTTTGGGTCACACCTGGCTGTGTTCATTGGCCACTCCTGGGCTCTGATCAGAAATTGCTCCTGCCAGACACGGGACCGTATGGGATGCCAGGATTCAAACCACCGCCTGTCCTGGATCAGCTGCATGCAAGGCAAATGCCCTACTGCTGTGCTATCCCTCTGGCCCCTAATCTATTTTTTAATGGGGAAAAAACCTGGAGCAGTGAAAGAATCTGCCATGTCACAGTGCTAGTAATCCATATAGGGCTGGATTAGATGTAAATAAATATGGCTCCCAGGCCCATGTTCTTAGTCACTGCACAGTGAAGGAGAAGCAGATCAGATTCAGTGTTTCAAGGATGGACCCAGAATTGATTGAGCAGGTGTTCATCTTTAGGGGACTTGCAGGGTTTGCTCTGTAAGCATAGAAGTCCGTGGTGGTGGGCACAGAGATAGCACAGCGGTGTTTGCCTTGCAAGCAGCCGATCCAGGACCTAAGGTGGTTGGTTTGAATCCCGGTGTCCCATATGGTCCCCCGTGCCTGCCAGGAGCTATTTCTGAGCAGACAGCCAAGAGTAACCCCTGAGCACCGCCGGGTGTGACCCAAAAACCAAAAAAAAAAAAAAAGTCCGTGGTGGTCGAAGCTTGGTTGCTAGGAGGAAGATCAACTAAAGAAGGAAAGTTTATTACAGACCTCAACCATTGGAGGCTTTGCCATACTTTCCTGAACTAGCAGTGTGGCGACAGTGTGCTAAAGCAGGTCAAAAGCTTTCTCTTCGAGGCTAGAGCGGTGGCGCAGGGTGTAAAGCATCTGCCTTTCGATACCCTGGCGTTCCCCCAAGGCAGGGGTTATTTCTGAGCATATAGCCAGGAGTAACCCCCGAGTGTCACCGGGTGTGGCCCCATAACCAAAAAAATAATAATAAAAGCTTTTCATCATGTTATTTGTAGTTTAGTTTTTTGTTTGTTTTCGATGCAAAATATTGCCCAGTTCTTTACCCCAACTGACTACTGTTGTGTGGTCCTAGCAAGTGGATGACAGGGAGACTGGTCTGCATTCTCAGTTGTCACACATTTCTGGAAATAGATGAGGCACAGAACATTTAACTTCTTAGTTAAGAGAGGTTACTAGGCAGGTGACAATGTGCTCGCTTTATCTGATAGAACTCAATTCTCTCACCATAAGCCCCCATGGAAAACAGTCAAAGAGATTAAGATCTGCAGCATCTGCCAGGCAATACTCCAAAGAGCAGATCAATTGAATTAGGTAAGATACGTCAAGAAAGATCCATTTGGAAGGGAAAGAAGGCCTGAAAGCTAAAGGGAATTGATGCATGAGTGAGGTTTCTTTCAAGCCAGCGTGAGAGCTACTTCAATTTCCAATTTGCTTATAAACTGACCTGTGAAGAATGACAAGATTTGCTGTAATTTTTTCCCAGAGTCCTAGAAGTTGTTTTAGAAGGCAACCTTTAAAACTTCCTTCTGTTTATAAAAGACCAGTGAAGAGAAATCATTCATTGAAGCTTCCAGGGAGGGGGACAGGAATGTAACTCAGCTGCCTGGCACCACAAGCAACAAATAGTCTCAGAAATTGAGTGGATACATGTGGTATCCATGGGAGGTGCAAGTTGTTTTTATTTTTGTGTCACACCCCGGCAGCGCCCAGGGTTCCTCCTGGCTCCACGCTCAGAAATCGCTCCTGGCAGGCTCGGGGGACCATATGGGATGCCGGGATTAGAACCACTGTCCTGCATGCAAGGCAAACGCCTTACCTCCATACTATCTCTCCAGCCTTGTGAGGTCCAAGTTTGATCCTCAATATCTGGACCTCCTGAGTATAGGCAGGAATATTCCCAAGCACCAAAAGAGAAAAAATGAAAAAGAAAGTCTTACAACTCCAGTTCTTCGCAGTAGCTAAGGTCTAGGTGGAGCTGAGCGAGTTTTAACTGAAGGTAACACTAAAAACCAAAGGTTCCAAGACCCAGGATGGGCTCGTCCCTTCTCACTAGCTTTAAGGAAATGATACAAAACCCAGGTTGATTGTCATGTAGCATATTCATTCACACACAAAAAAAGTGTTGGTTGACAACAGACAACATGGGAGTAGGCCTATTAAGCTCCTCTATCAGAAGCCAGAAAGTCTAGGATTTTGTTCTCCACTGTTCTGCAGCTTCATTCTTTAAAGTTTTCTTCTCATTCCCTTCCCTTTGTTCTTGTTTAGATGATGGGCATCAAACACACTTGGCTGTGTTATAGACACTAAATTCTTTCGCTTGCAGAAAATGGGGTAAGAGAAATAGGACAGGGATTACAACTTGCCTTGTATTAGACCAACCCGGTGTGGATTGATTTATTCATGGTTTTAGGGCCACACTCAGCTCTACTCAGGAGTACTAGCAGCTCTCTGTTCAGAGATCACTCCAGAAAGTGCCCCGGGAATGAAACCCAAGTCAACCACATGCAGGGCAGGCTCTCTACCCACTGGACTCCCTTTCCACCCTATGGGCCCTGTTTTTTATATAAGATGCGGGCAAAAAGAGCAGAGAAGTGTTCTTTAGAGTAGATCTTAACATTGCCAGTTAACTAAATATGAGATGGACTTTCCTTGTCTCCCCTTTATTTTTCTTCTCTTTCTGTCCCTATCTCTATCCTCTCTCTGTCTTTCTCTGCTTGTCTCTGCCTCTGCCTGTCTGCCTGTCTGCCTGCCTGCCTGCCTCTGTCTCTGTCTGTCTCTCTCTGTCTTTATCTCTCTGCCCCTCTGTCTGTCTCTTTGTCTCCCTGTTTTTCTCTGTCTTTCCTCTCTGTCTCTCTGTGTCTCTCTCCTCTTTCTTTCTCTCTGTCTCTGTCTCTCTGTCTCTCTCCTCTGTTCTCTCTGTCTCTCTATCTGTCTCTCCTCTCTTTCTCTCTGTCTTTCTGTCTGTCTCTGTGTCTCTCTCTCTTCTCTGTCTCTGTCTCTCTCTGTCTTCCTGCCTCTATCTCTGTCTCTCAGATCATGCTAAAGGAGGACTGTTGGTAAAAAGAGCTCACTCAATTCCAGAGCGCAGAGCCAGGAGTAGCCCTAGCTAGCGGAAGCACCGGGAGGCTGAGGCTCCGAGAGCGCCCCCTCGCGGCCTGACCTGGGCAACGCCTCCCATGGCCCAGTGGCGCGAGTCCGGCCAGCAGGGGGCGAACGCGGCGGGAGGAGCGGCAGGCGGGACCGGCGCACTAAGCCCCGCCCAGAGACGGTGACGCCACAGTGTGATTGGTCGACGTGGCCACTGTGGGCGGCGGCGTTACCTGGGAGACTGGAGCCGCGTGGGCCCTGCAGTTCCCAGCTGGACCAGCAGGGGCAGAGATTACTCCTAGCTCTGGTCCCTTTGGAAAGAGCTTGCTCGCTCTTGAACCTTATTGTCATCTCTCTCTGTCTCTCTGTCTCTCTCTGTCTCCCCTCTCCTCTCTCCTTGTTCTCTCTTGAACCCCTTATTCTCTCCTCTCCTCTCTTTCTCCTCTGTCTCTGTCTCTGTCTGCCTCTGCCTCTGTCTCTCTGTCTCCCACTCTCTCCATTCTCTCTTTCTCCTGTCTCTCTGTCTCTCCCCCTCTCTCCCTTCTCTCTTTCTCCTCTCTGTCTCTTTTTGTCTCTGTGTCTGTGTCTCTGTCTCTCTCTCCCCCTCTCCCTTATCTCTCTCCTCTCTGTCTCTATCTCTCTGTCTCTCTCCCCCTCTCCTCTCTCTCTCTCTCTCATTTTTGGTTTTGAACCATACCCGACAGAACTCAGAGATTACTCCTAGCTCTGCACTCAGGGGTCATTTCTGGCAGTGCTAAGGGGGAACCCTATGGGATGCCCAGGATTGCAACCTTGTTGGCCCGGCCACAAGGCAGATAGCACAGAGAGCTGTGCTATCGCTCCGGGCCCCCAACCTCTCTCCCTTTGATTTATTGAGGTTAAGGATGCTTTCATGTATACATCATTCCAACTCTACCCCTTTCACCAGGATACCCACTTCGCTCCACTGAGGTCTCAAAGGCCCAGATCTTTTCATCTCCAACCCCTACCCACCCAAATTCAGTTCTCCTGTTATGTTGTTGCCTTTGGCCTTTTGTTGCTCCCTTTCTATGACCTTTACATCCCACATTCAAGAGAAATTATTCTGTGCCTTCCCATCTCTCCCCCCCCTCTCTCTCCCCCCCTCTGGCAGGCTCGGGGGACCATATGGCCATATGGGATGCCAGGATTCAAACCACTGTCCATCCTGGGTTGGCTGCATGCAAGGCAAATGCCCTAACACTCTGGTTATCTCTCTGGTCCCAAGTGAGTGAAACTATTCTGTATCTTACTCTCTCCCTCTGACTTACTTCACACAGCATGATAGTTTCCATGTCTATCAATATGTAGGAAAATTCCATGGCTTCATCTTTCCTGACAGCTGCATAGTATTCCATTGTGTATATGTACCACAATTTCTTTAGCCACTCATGTGTTGTTGGGCATCTGGGTTGTTTCCAGATTCTACCTATTGTAAATAGTAATGCAAGTTATACAGGTATGCAGAATGTATGCTTTTTTGTGTTCCTAGGGTATATCCCTAGGAATGGTATGGCCCAATCATATGGGAGTTTGCGGAGTCCTGCAAGCCCCCCGGAGGGGCCCGGCCAGCAGGAATCAGTCGAGAGGCTCACGGACAACCACACCTTTATTTAGCAGGGCTAGAAGAACAACCACACCTGTAAAAAATCTAAGAGAGGTTAATAATAATGACCTTTGGCGATCAGACCGTTCAAAGGTGTCTTTATTAGGGTTCTGCATCTCTTATATAGAGGAGGAGAAGGGGGCAGGTAAAAGATGGTGTCAATCATACATTTTGGCGCGAAAGCCATGAAACAAAGGCAGTAAATCATTTTCCAGAAGGGGGGGAGAAGCAGTGACATTCTTACAAGCACTCCTAAGTCAGCAGCTTTCAAGGAATTGCCCTATGACCCTAAAGTAGGGCTTGTAGCCCACTTTCTGGAACTCTCAGCAGTTTTTATGGTGGGGCAAGCTTTGTTGCATTTAGCTTTTAACTCAGGAATGTAGTTAAGGGGAGACTTGGCTCCATGGTATCAGGCAGTGTCTTCCTCCCCTAGGCTGAGAAGTTACTTATTACTTGAAGGTTGCCTTTTTCCTGTTGGTATATGGGCTTATAGCAGACAGCACTTAGCACTGAAAAAATGGCAGGGAGTTTTGCAAAAGTAACCACTGAGTCAGTCACGGTAGCCAACATCTCCCCCTTTCTTCTCTAATAGAAGAAGGGAAGTCGTGAGTGGGTGGAAGAGCCTGTCTTAGGCCACAGGGTTTGACCAGGTTGGACATAGCAATAAGCCGCGAATTAAAAGTGGCTATAGGCAGAGTGGGAGTAGCGCTAGGTTCGGATAGTTTGCCATAGCCGTTTGAAGCTATATCCTAGCTGGGACCCTGCTAATCCCGTCATAGGCGTCTCCACAGCCGAGAGCACAAGGACCGGAGCGATTTCCGTTTGTTAGCAATGCGCTCAATCTCCTGGAAACTTAAAGGCTGGAAGGGAGGCTTAGTGTTGATAGCCAAGTTTGCACAGGAGTCACGTATAGAGCTGTTGGAAGTGAACCTGAACAGAGTTTTTTGCAACCTCGCTTGCCTGATTTTTAACAAAGGCAGTGAGTTTGCGAAAAGCCCATGGGCCAAAGGAAAGGAGCAGCATAAGGCTGAGAAAAGGACCCAAAATAGAGGGCAGAAATGTAGTGAGCCAAGGGGAGGAGGAAAACCAGGTCTGGTACCAGTATGGTTCTTGGTTAAAACGTTACTGAAATTCCTGTATTCCATTACCAATACGCTGAACACTATTTCTTACTAACCCAGTTTTGTCTTTGAATACACAACATTGTTCCTTGAGGGCTACACAGATTCCCCCTTCCTAAAAAAAAAAAAAGGATACCAAATTAAACCACAGTGGTTTAGCTGCACTATTTTTGCTAGGGATATTACAGTGTGCTTTAAGTAGTGTAAACTTATTGTAAGTTTGAAACATTTGTAACAACAGTTATACTTAAGGCAGTAACAGATTTTTAAGTATGAACCAATGAATAAATTATTGTGCTTACACCGGTAGCACCCAGGCCTATGAATAAGGCTAGGGTGAGAGCAGTGACTGGTTTGACAGGTAAGTTAGGCATTAAAACAATGAAAACACAGTAGTTCTTAGACTGAAGAAACAAACGTGAAACAATGTTGGGAGATAAACCAGTGAAACAGGCAAAAAACGTAAAATTGGGGGCAATTATGAACTGAAAGGAGAAATTAAGGATAGGAATTTGATTACAATTTGCAATAGGGGAAATTATATTGGGCACCAAAAGGCAAAGTTCAAGTTTCACCACTAGTTTTAAAGTTATGCCATGGTTGTTGAGGCTTCATACCGCATAGCAGAAGGTTGGTATCGTTGGTGAAGTGAGGCAGTTTGAACGGTGGGATGGGTGAGTAGCAGGTACTGGAGGAGGCTTTGACCATGACGACGATGAGCAGCAAAGGGAGAAGGGAAGGAACCAGAGGTGTTGTCATCGTCTTGCAAGGGAGAGTCAGGTGGAGCAGACAAATTGCGGCGGAGGTTTTGTAGTGGCAGTGGTGGGCATTAAGAGCAGCCAGGCAGAGTTAGTTTCAGCATTTTCCTTAGGCAGAGTCAGCAACAGGTTCAGCAGGAATGGTGGGCTAGCAGGAGGGGTGACAGGCTGTTTTGAAGTGGAGGAAGAGAGGACTGCAAGAGGCTAAGGAAACTGCGTGGCAGGAGGCAAAATGGTTATTTTTGAATGCCACGGGAAAGCCTCCTGACTATTGTTAGACTTCAGCACAAAAAATTTTTTTTTGTTTATAAGTAAAATTGCCAATGTTTCAAAAACTTTTAAACTGAACCTAAATGATTTTTCTTAAACTTTTTAGGTATTATTTAAAAGCTAGATGCTTCTTTTTGTAGCCACATTTGGCCTATACTTTTGGCCTTAACTTACACATAGCAGAAAGTTGGGTGATTGTAAAGTCCAGAAATTCTCCAGGGAAAAACTTATTCCTGATGGCCATTTGAGAAATTTGGGGTTTACCATCCCCTACTCTTTCTGCCATGCTGATAGGACAAAGCTAGCTTAGCACAGGATTTTACAGTTTGTTAGATGACTAGACTAAGCCAGGTTAAAAAAAAATTAATTGAAATTTTAAAAATGGATAAGGCTTCAAAAATTGTATTTATCATGAAATGCAAAAATAACAAATAAACAGAACAAATAACACGAAACACAACATTGTGGCCACTTTCATTCATAACACACACATGAACAAACAAGAGGATTCATTTAAAACTTGCATTAGAAAAATTGACAAGCGCTTTTAAACTATTTAGCCGGCATGTTTGTGAGAGGAAAGAAAAAGAAAAAAAATTATTTTAATGAAGCTGGAGTGGAACTTTGCTGAAAATAAATTTTAAGGTTTAGTGTTTAACACAAAACATTTTTAAAACAATTGTAACATGAAGTTGAAAACATGAAGTAAAATGTTAGCAGTGAAAAATTTTGTTAAGTAAAATGGTTAGTGAGCACTGCAGAAGGAGTTTTCACTTTGAAGCATGATATTATTTGCTGTAAATGAACAGGTTTGTGATAAACTGGTTTCACATTAGAATAGCAAGACAGCTGTAATACAGTGTTAAAAATTTTTATGATTGAATACAAGAGCATGAACTATGGTTATTAAAGGTATAAAAAACTGACTTTAAAAAACAAACAACTTTTTTTACTATGAAGACTTTAAGTGAATAATTTGTAAAAAATATTAGATACCAAATTAACAAGATGTTTAGACAGTATAAAATATAGTTAAAGGCATTTGATGCATTTCCACACCTAGAGCTGAAGACCAAAATTATTTTTAACATTTGTTAATTTGCTTATAAAATTTAATTATTTTTATAATACTAATTAACAATATTATTTTAAAAAGGGCTAACCACAACATGAACAGAGACAATTGAAGATTAAAATTGGAAAATGCAAAATTATTTTTACTTACCTTTGAGTTTGAAATTAGGCTTGAAATTAAGAAAAAGGATAAAGCTACTTAAGGTTTAAATTTATGAACATTAATTTATGAATAAATTTATTTAATTAGTTATTATATTATTTTTGTTTTTAAAATGGCTTTTATGCCACTGTTTGAACTGCTTAACTGCCTATAAGGTTCAGACTATTTGGTTCAAGTTTTTTAAATGGCAATGCTATTCTCCTATATTTATTATGCATTTAAAAGAGCTTAGGCTTAGCTCAGAGTTTCGGAATGTTTAGACATTATTGTTAAGGAAAGCTGACCAACTTATTTTGCTGACTTGTATTATTTTAGTTCTTAAAAAAATTAACTTTATAAACATGTGCAGTAATTTTAACAAAGGAGTTTTGCTGTTTTTTTTTAATGCAGAGGTAAAAAAGACACCTGTGTTATATTTACAAACTATTCCTCAAAAACAAAGTTAAAAATGTTACAAAATGTTATTTGACCATTAGATTTGAATAGCAAACATGGAGAGGAAAGAGCAATTGAAAAGACAAAATATAAGAAACATTTAAATGCAGATTAAGGAGCCTAAGCTACTAAAAAATGCCCATGACATGAACCACTTTACAAACTTCATATACTCTTAGGATTAAAAATAATTTTTTAATAGAAATATAAAAGACTTAAATTTTAATACTCGTGTGTCCGTTTAAGTTTTAAAACACGAAAAGGTTGTTTGTTTACTGATAATTTGTTATTACAAGTAACAGAATTATGACCTTGCTCTAAAATTTATGAGAGGCATGAACAAAGGGTGTTTATTGCCGTTATTTTGCTGTTGCTTTTTTTTCTCCTTAGAGAATTTTTTAACCCTTACAGACCTGAATTTAACCTGTACAGACCTGAATTTAGAAAGTTTCCTAATTTTTAACGTTTCAATAATTACTTAACAACACCCAATGCACAAAACTTAATTACACAAATGCTTTTTGAAAAGGCACATGTATGCCGAAGAATTTAATTATAAACTTCACAATTATTTGGGGCATCTTATGAGACACAACAAAATTTTGAAAGCAATTGTAACTATAAATTGCACATGAACAATTTTTGAATATTTTTACTTGTACCCCTGCCACCTTCTGCCATATAGCAGAGGAAATAAACTTGTAACCATAAAGATATACACAGGTTAGCATTATTTTGAGATTAAACCAAATTTTTATCAACTTCAAGAAAGAAGTGATATTTTCTTTTTAAAATTTATGTAGCTACACAGAAACTTACAGTTTTAAAAACAGGTACAAAGTATGCCATATATATGCCACCTTTGCTTAGGTTAAAGAACTTATTATGACATTTTTGAACACATTTAAGACTTTTTAATTTTACCAACTGTGGCCTTTATCTTTAGAAAAACATTTTAACTCAGGCATTTTGACTTAGGAGAAAGGAACGCTTGTAACAACAGAGAGACAGCCATAAAAACCTAAGGGAAGGTAGGGCTGCATTTTTATCCTAAGGGATGGAGGGGGGGGGGAGCTACGTGTGCTTTTCGCTCGCACCGCACTCTGCCCCGCGGAGGGCTGTGGGGGGTGCAGGCGTAGGAGAAGGGAGTGGCGGCGGGGGTTAGCAGAAGTTAGTTGCCGCGTGTGGAGGGGCTGTAACACGGACTTTGGAGAGCGACTTTAGGCACAGAGCTGCTGACAAGCTGGGACCTGGAAAATGTGTACTGCGCCTTTAAGAGCTTAGAGATCAGAATTTTCGCCCACCCGCCAGCAAGAGTTTTACAGCGCAGGAAAAAAAAGCGGCGGGCTTTTTTTTTTTTTTTTTTTTTTTTGATTAGCACAGAGGTTGCAGCGGCAGAAGTGAAGATGAAGGGTTAAAGGAGGGAGGAAACAGAGATTTAAAGCGATAGGGAGCTCAGGAACACTAGATTTCTGGCAAACATCATGAACAAAACATTAAGAAATTACAAATATCTTTTTTGGTAACCTCTATGTCTGTGTTTCAATTCAGACTGTATATCTTAAATGAATTTAAGCTCAGTACTCAACATAGCACCCATGGTAGCGAATCCTATGGGTGAATACTCAATGCGGCACCCATGGTAGCGAATCCTATGGGTGAAGCCCCAAAAGCCAATCAGGGGCAGCGGGGGGAACGACTTGAAAAACTGCAGTTTGTTAAGGCTAACTATTTCTACGCGACCCTGATGAGGTACCTGCGTTTTACGAAACAGCTCCGGACACGCCGCCCTGTAGTCGTTTGAGTATGGTGGTGGTCTTCGGGCCCAGCGTTGGGCGCCAAAATGCGGAGTCCTGCAAGCCCCCCGGAGGGGCCCGGCCAGCAGGAATCAGTCGAGAGGCTCACGGACAACCGCACCTTTATTTAGCAGGGCTAGAAGAACAACCACACCTGTAAAAAATCTAAGAGAGGTTAATAATAATGACCTTTGGCGATCAGACCGTTCAAAGGTGTCTTTATTAGGGTTCTGCATCTCTTATATAGAGGAGGAGAAGGGGGCAGGTAAAAGATGGTGTCAATCATACATTTTGGCGTGAAAGCCATGAAACAAAGGCAGTAAATCATTTTCCAGAAGGGGGGGAGAAGCAGTGACATTCTTACAAGCACTCCTAAGTCAGCAGCTTTCAAGGAATTGCCCTATGACCCTAAAGTAGGGCTTGTAGCCCACTTTCCGGAACTCTCAGCAGTTTTTATGGTGGGGCAAGCTTTGTTGCATTTAGCTTTTAACTCAGGAATGTAGTTAAGGGGAGACTTGGCTCCATGGTATCAGGCAGTGTCTTCCTCCCCTAGGCTGAGAAGTTACTTATTACTTGAAGGTTGCCTTTTCCCTGTTGGTATATGGGCTTATAGCAGACAGCACTTAGCACTGAAAAAATGGCAGGGAGTTTTGCAAAAGTAACCACTGAGTCAGTCACGGTAGCCAACAGGAGTTCAATTTCCAGTTTTTTGAGGAATCTCCATAATATTTTCCATAAAGGCTGGACTAGATGGCATTCCCACCAGCAGTGGATGAGAGTTTCTTTCTCCCCACATCCCCACCAGCACTGATAGTTCTTGTTCTTTGAGATGTGTGCCAGGCTCTGGGGCATGAGATGGTATCTCATTGCTGTTTTGATTTGCATCTCCCTGATGATTAGTGATGTGGGCATTTTTTTTTCACGTGTCTTTTGGCCATTTGTATTTCTTCTTTGAGGAAGTGTCCATTTCTTCTCCCCATTTTTTGATGGGGTTAGATTTTTTTCTTGTTAAGTTCTGTCAGTACCTTGTATATCTTAGATATTAGCCCCTTATCTGATGGGTATTTAGTGAATAGTTTCTCCCATTCAATGGGTGTCCTTTGTATGCTAGTCACTATTTCCTTTGAGGTGCAGAAGCTTCTCAGCTTAATATAGTCCCATCTGTTTATCTCCGCTACCGCATGTTTGGAGAGTGCCTTTAGTCTCAATGTTATGAACACATCTTTTTTATTGTGTTTTTTTAAAATCTCTTTTTTTTTTAAATGAGCTTACTGGGGCCCGGAGAGATAGCACAGCAGCGTTTGCCTTGCAAGCAGCCGATCCAGAACCAAATGTGATTGGTTCGAATCCCGGTGTTCCACACGGTCCCCCGTGCCTGCCAGGAGCTATTTCTGAGCAGACAGCCAGGGAGTAACCCCTGAGCACCGCCGGGTGTGGCCCAAAAAACAAAAAAAAAAAAAAAAAAAAGAGCTTACTAAACCTTTTGTATGAATGACTATCAGAGATACAATAATTTTTTTTTTTTTTTGGTTTTGGGATCACACCTGGCGGTGCTCAGGCGCTACTCCTGGCTGTCTGCTCAGAAATAGCTCCTGGCAGGCACGGGGGACCATATGGGACACCGGGATTCGAACCAACCACCTTTGGTCCTGGATCGGCTGCTTGCAAGGCAAACACCGCTGTGCTATCTCTCCGGGCCCCAATACAATAATTTTTACAAATATACTTGCCACTGAACTTTTTCTTCTCTTCTATTTTATTTTTTAGTTTTTCTTTTTATTTTCTTTCTATTTTTTCAATAACTTTGCTTTCCCTTATCTTGAAACAAATATATTATGGTTAGTTATGTCAACTATAAGATGCATTTTTTTAAATAAAATAATTATCCTTTGAATTCCAACACCCTGGCTCATCAAAATGGCTTTTGGTTTGGATTTGGGCTAATTGGGGGGGGGCGGGGAGTAACACCGAAGTGGTGCTCAGGTATTTTTAGAACTATGGGTATCATGCAGAGCCAAAGATGGAGCCTGGGCATGATTCAAGCTATCTCTCACCTTACATTCATATTTTGAGGATCAGAGACATAATGTTCCTTAACATTATGGCCAAAATTTAGTCCTTGAGATAAGCGTTTTTGACTTTCATGAAATATGTAAATGAATACCATGTTCTAGTGGTTAGTTGCTGAAAGAGCCTATGTCACTGGTGAGATGGGATTTTTTTAATGGGTGGGGTTTTTAAATACTCTTTATAATTAAAGGAAGAAATTTCTTCCCTTTTTTGGGGGGGCCACATCTAACAGTGCTCAAAGCAGAGCACAAGACAAACAAACAACCTAACAGGTATAGTATTGCTCTGGCCTTCAAAGGAAGTATTTTCTTTTGAAAGAAGAAAGTTTGGAGAGAGAGTACAGCAGGTAAGGCACTTGCCTTGAACTTGACTGACTCAGGTTTCATCCATACCACCTCATATGGTTTTCTGACACAGGCGATGTAAGCCCTGAGCACAGTTGGGTGTGGCTTCGGCTTCACAAAACAAAACAAAAATAACAACAACAAAATGCAGGAAGGGAGTAAAAACTAACCAAGGCTACCCTTAAGGTTCCATTCATCTTTTCAGCAATAAATCCCAGTGAAGTATTGTGGCCCATTTACTTGACATTCCTATTTGGGATCTGAAATTTATTTGTGATGTTCTCCTTGGAACTCGAATAGATCACCTTATCTTTCAGAGGTACTAGTTCTGGTAACCTCCTGGTACACATATACAAATCTGGTCTCTTTATCTCCCCACTGACACACACACACACACACACACACACACACACTTTGGCCTCCTGTGTACTGTTCAGAGGTCCCAGGGGCCACCTCAATGGTGGACAATGTGGAGCCTATAGAGTCAGTGCTGCTCAGGCCTCAAGGACTGAGTGGAGGGTGCGAAGCATGCGATATCCAGTCCACTTCACTCTCCCTTCCTTGAGGTATGTAGATTTGGTGACACCATGATTTAAAGTGGGGTCCATTTATAGAAATGATGTCTTTGTTTAGAAAATGTCCTCAACACAACCAGAGGAGTTTATGATTTAGGGCTTAGCCAGGTTGGTTTCAGTGCTATAACTGGCAGCACTCAGCACTTACTCCTAGCTCAGTACTCAGGGATCACTCCTGACAGTGTTAGGGGAACCACACGAGGTAACTGGGCATTTACCTCAGGTCAAGGCACGTTCAAGTCTTTTGAGAGACTGAGACAAAGTGCCTAACAAAAACACTAAGAACTAGAAGGAATACAGATATGCTTTAGATCTATAAAAATTTTGGGGGGGTAGGGGTGGGGCCACACCCACTGACGCTGAGGGGTAACCACTCCTGGCTATATGCTTAGAAATCGCTCCTGGCTCATTGGACCATATGGGACGCTGGGGGATCGAATCTCGGTTCGTACTAAGTTAGCGCGCGCAAGGCAGGTGCCCTACTGCTTGTGCCACCATTCCAGCCCCTACAAAACGATTCTTGAGAAGAGAGTGGAAATGATACGATTCTCACCTGCACAGGGGACTTACTTTCTCACCACCAGCCCCAAGGAATGTAGCAAACGAGCTATTTTACAAAGAAATGATCCATAGAATTAAATTATCTTTTCTGCATTCTTCTTCAGTAGTAAATTATTATTATTATTATTATTAATTATTATTATTATTATTATTATTTTGGCCATACCTGGCAGTGCTCAGGGGTTACTCCTTGCTATGCACTCAGAAATTGCTCCTGGCAGGCTTGAGGGACCATATGAGATGCCGGGGATCGAACCCTGGTCCGTCCTGGGTCACCGCATGCAAGCCTTACTGCTGTTATTGTTTTGGCCCAGTAGTAAATTATTTGACTAGAATGAATGAAGGTTGAGGAGTGAAGGTAACAATTATCCATAGACTAAGTAAATAAAATATAGATAGTTCACACACTATGTTCATCACAGCACTTTTTAAAATAGGCAATATTCTGGAAACAGTCAAATGCCAAAAACACCTAATGAATAAAGAAATTGTGATACATTGTCAGAGACAGCCAGAGATCAAACCCTGATTCAGCAGGACAAACCAGTCTGTGTGGCAAGAATACATAGCCCAAGGCATTGACTAGCCCAGAGCCCTAAGAAATATCACAGTTTCCTATCAGGCATACATTTCAGGAAGCTTGAGATATCTTTGAAACTTTACTATCTTAAGGTGAAAATTGGTTCCTGTGTGAAGATAACACAGTTTAATTACAGGATGCACTCCTTGTAGAGACTGCCTGTAATGCTGGCTGTTCCATTTTGGTTCCTCTCTACCTCCTGTTTAATCGTGCTTAAAAGAGCCTGTACCCTTCAATAAAGAAAGACCTTGATAAGACACTTTACTTGGTCTCCGTCTCTTCTCTCCCCTCCCCATTCTCTTTACAGGCTGGATCCCCTCTATACACCCACAGAATAAGGGAGTCCTGCAGGACAGGACAATACATATATACACACATTATGGAATAATATTTAGCTATGAGAAAAGATGAAATTTTAGAGTTTGCTGCAACTTGGATGGAATTGGAAAGTGCCATATTGAGAGGAGTGAGTCAAAGTAAGAATGGCTTCCAAAAGAGTTGCATGCCATTTTCTTCTCTACTTTCACACCACCTGGGCAGTGGGTCCACTTCAGTCTGCCAGTCTTGTGTGTACAATTTCTGCTAAGTGATAAAAGAGCTTTGCTTGTCACTCTGTCCTTTCTGATGCCCACTTTCTGAAGATTCCAATACTCCCCAAACAATGAGGTACCATCTCACACTACAGAGACTGGCACACATCACAAAGAACAAGAACAATCAGTGCTGGTGGGGATGTGAGGAGAAAGGAACTCTTATTCACTGCTGGTGGGAATGCCATCTAGTCCAGCCTTTATGGAAAACGATATGGAGATTTCTCAAAAAAACTAGAAATTGAGCTCCCATATGATCCAGCTATTCCAATTCTAGGGATATACCCTAGGAACACAAAAATACAATTAAAAAGCACTTTCTCACAGCTGAAAAGGAATAAAAAAAAACTCATGCCAGGTTTCACTCAGGTTCTAACTAGGAAAGGACCATATGTTCACGAGCTTGCTAGTGAAAAGGAAGTCCCGCCTTTACCCCTACCTCACCAATGATTCGTGTTATCGTAGCGGAAGTCTCGCCTTTAGCCTTACCTCACCAATGATTTGTGTTATCATAGCAAAAGTCCCGCCTTTAGCACTACCTCACCAATGATTTCGTGTTATCGTAGCGAAAGCCCCGCCTTTAGCACTACCTCACCAATGATTCGTGTTACCGTAGTGGAAGTCCAGCCCTCAAGGAAGTGGCGTCACTCTCCTTCCTTCCCCTCCCATTTCCCATCTTATATAAGGAGGGACCAGCGGGACCATGAGGTCTTTTTGCCTCTGCTCTGTTGGGAGTAAGCTGGAGACCCTGGTATACCAGAATAAAAGAATTCACCTGAGCATTTGCCTGAGTCATTGTCCCTTCAATTCTCTGCATCGGAACAGAATTTGGAAACCCCAAGCCTTACATTGGCGAGCCAGCCAGGAGGTACCAGATCTGTCCGGAGCGGGGTAGTGAAGGAACCACTTGGTGGGTTCTAATTAATGTAGCTTGTGTTGTCGGCTGTAACTTGTTGTGGGTAGAAACTAGCAGTGTATCTTGTGTTGTCAGCTGTAACTTGTTGTGAGTAGAAACTGGCAGTATATCTTATGCTGTTGTGACTGGATGTGTATCGAAAATGGAAGTAGGGAAATGGTAGGGTGACCGAGGACTTGAGAGTTCCCACTCGAAGTGGATTCCGGGTGGTAGTGAACTGACGAGTTCAGAAACTATAGGTCACGACCCTGGAGGGCCCCCAGGAGTTTGAGTTTGCAGCAGGAAGACGTTCCCAGGCTGCTGTGGTGAACCTTATTTCTATTAATTAGAGATCTCCGTTTTTGAGAGTTTTGCTTTTCTGTTATGTTTTGTTTTGTTTTGTTGTAGTTGGTGTTGTGTAAGTGTGTAGGTTCTGTAGGTGTGTGTTGGCTTTAATTCCTTGAACTCTTCTATCTTCACCCCTTTTGCCCTCTCCAATCTTTTCCTCGTCTACTCCTTTGATTTTCTACTCCTATTATGGGTCAGAAGCAGACAACCCCTTTGTCCCTCACTTTGGACCACTGGTCATAAGTAAGGACTCGTGCATGAAATCGTTCCCTAGTCATAAAAAGGGACAAGTGGCAGACCTACTGTGCTGCTGAGTGGCCTACCTTTCAGGTTGGATGGCTGCAGGGGGGGGTGTCTTTCCATGTTTCCCTAGTTCGCAGAGTGAAGGACATCGTGCACCGACCGGGGCCGCATGGATATCCTGATCAAGAACCTTACATTCTCATGTGGGAGGACCTTTGTACCAGTCCCCCTGGCTGGGTGCGGCCATTCCTTCCCCCTCCCAAACCTTCTTCTTTACAGCTGCCCTCGGAGCCTACGATCCTACCCATGAAGAAGAAAAGGGAATCGGAGTCAAAGCCTAAAGAGGAGCGAGCTGTGCCCCGCATTTATCCTAACACTACGGACCTGCTTCTCTTTGACCCCCCTCCTTACCACCCGTCCACTCGTACCCCCTCCGCTCCAGCAGATGAGGTGACTGCAGAACCCCGTTCCCCATCAGATTTCTCCTCAGCTTCCCTGCCTTCCCCCATGCCGCAGGGAAGAGCAACTTCCCTGCCTTCCCTCATGCCGCAGGGAGAGGGGGGGAGGAACAACTTCCTTGCTTTCATCATTCCCGGAGTCCATGCCGGATGAGAGCCAGAGAACAGGGCCAGCTGCGGGGACCTGCAGCAAAGAGATCCGGCATTTGGAGCTTTGCCAATCATGCCGCTGAGGCCAGTAGGGCCCATGATGGACAATGGGAGGGGGGAGATGCCTGCCCTCCAGTATTGGCCCTTCCCCACTTCTGACCTATATAACTGGAAGCTTAACCATCCCTCTTTCTCTGAAGACCCCACTAGGTTAATTAATCTTTTAGATTCTCTGATGAACACCCACCAACCTACTTGGGACGACTGCCAGCAGCTGCTTCATACCCTGTTCACTACTGAAGAACAGGACCGCATTTTGGCAGCAGCCTGGAAAAATGTGATAGGATTAGATGGCTTGGTGACAACCAGACCTGATGTTATTTTGACTCTTTTCCCTTGTGGAGACCGGATTGGGACCCCAACACATATGAAGGTAGGGGGAATCTGTCCACCTATTGCCAGACTCTCATGAGAGGTCTCCGGGAAGTGGCTAGAAAACCTACCAATTTGGCCAAGGTAAAAGAGGTGATACAGGGACCCGATGAGCCTCCCAGGGTTTTCCTAGAAAGGCTGATGGAAGCCTATAGGAGGTATACCCCTTTTGACCCAACCTCCAAAACTCATCAGGCTTCAGTCATTATGGCTTTTTTAGGACAGTCAGCAGCAGATATTAGAAAGAAACTTCAGAGGCTGGAGGATATCCAAGGAAAGACTTTACAGGACCTAGTAAAGGAGGCCGAGAAAGTGTTCAGTAAGAGAAACAAAGGAAGAAAGAGAGGAGCGACTAGAAAAGGAGAGAAGAGAGTGGCAGGAGAAGAAAGACAGAGAAAGAAGAGAAGCAGAGGAGAAAGAGGGAAGAGAGAGAGGAGAGAAGAACAAAAGGACAGAAGAAGGAATAAGGAACTGGCAAGGGTCTTGGCAGTAGCGGTAGACAGATCTAGCACAGGTCAGAAAGGTAGGGACCTGGGCCCACGAAGACGCCGACCCCTGGACAAGGACCAATGTGCTCGCTGCCACCAGAGAGGACACTGGGCTCGGGAATGCACACAACCCCCATGATCCCCTCGACCTTCAAGGACCCTGGCCCTTGAATCTGAATGGTGGGTCGGGGCTCCAACCCCCTTCGGGAGCTCAGGGCTAAATTTAAGTGGAGGGGACGCCCATAGACTTTGAACTCGACACAGGGGCAGTATACTTGGTCCTAAAGAAACCTTTGAGACCTTTCTCTAATAAGCAATCCTTAATACAAGGAGCAAATGGAAGTAGCTACCATTCCTGGACTACTTCGCAGACTATGGACTTGGGGAAAGGAGAAATCAAGCATTATTTCCTGGTCATACGAAACTGCCCCTCACCTATAATGGGATGAGACTTGCTAACCAAACTCAGAACCCAGATAACTTTTGAAGAAACTGGTCCAGAAATTGCTTTTCTTAACCCCAGTGTCCAACCACTTACCACCTCTGTCCTGACCATTAGGGCTGAGGATGAATATAGACTATTTACAAATGACCCCTTGCCAGTTGAAAACCAAGACACCAATTTTTGGTTGAGACTAATTTCAGGAGCTTGGGCCAAAACTTCTGGACTGGGGTTGTCTACCTTACAGGCTCCAGTAGTGGTAGAGTTGAAAACTACTGCTGTCCCTGTGAGAGTCAGGCAGTACCCTATGAGTCAGGAAGCGAAGAAAGGCATAACTCCTCATATTAGGAAACTTCTCCAACAGGGGGTCTTAGTACAATGTTAGCCTGGAATACTCCATTACTCCCAGTTAAGAAGCCTGGAACTGGGGACTATCGGCCAGTACAGGACCTAAGGGAAGTTAACAGCCAAGTGGAAGTCATCCATCCCACTGTGCCCAACCCATACAATCTTCTCAGCACCTTAAGTCCTGAGAGAGTATGGTATACCGTATTAGACTTAAAGGATGCTTTCTTCTGCCTGTCCCTACATCCAGCCAGTCAACCCTTATTTGCTTTTGAGTAAAGTGATCCTGAGGCAGGAATTTCAGGCCAACTAACCTGGACCAGATTGCCTCAGGGGTTTAAGAACTCCCCTACCATCTTTGATGAGGCCTTGCACCAAGACTTAAGTCTCTTCCGCAGCCAGCACCCCCAGGTTACCTTGCTACAGTATGTGGACGATCTTTTGATTGCAGGAAAAACTGAAGAGGATTGCAAGCAGGCCACCCATAACCTGCTGAAGGAACTTGCTTGGCTAGGGTATAGAGCATCAGCCAAGAAGGCGCAGCTGTGCCAGAGAGAGGTGACGTTTCTGGGATACACGCTACAAGGGGGAAAGCGATGGCTGACGGAGGCCCGGAAGAAGGTTGTGGCACAAATCCCAGCACCTACCACTCGCCGGCAGTTACGTGAGTTTCTGAGGATGGAAGGTTTCTGCCGCCTTGGATCCCTGGTTTCACCAACGTGGCAGCCCCATTGTACCCCCTCACGAAAGGGGATGCCAAGTTTGAGTGGACCCATGAATGCCAGAGGGCATTTGACTCTATCAAAACAGCTCTGCTCACAGCCCCAGCCCTGGCCCTCCCTGATGCTAGCAGGCCCTTTACCTTATATCTAGAAGAGAAAGGGGGAATGGCAAGGGGAGTGCTGACACAGACACTAGGTCCGTGGAAAAGGCCGGTTGCCTACCTATGAAAGAAACTAGACTCAGTGGCCAGCAGGTGGCCTAAATGTTTGAGGGCAATAGCTGCAGCTGCACTGCTGGTAAAGGATGCAGATAAAATTTCCTTGGAACAGAAGCTGACTATAATAGCCCCTCATGCTCTGGAAAGTATAATTCGGCAGCCCCCTGACCGTTGGCTCTCAAATGCCTGTATCATCCACTATCAGAGTATCCTTCTAGACAAAGGCAGAATAACCATCAGCCTACCTGTGATTCTCAACCCGGCCACCCTGCTCCCTGAAGAGTCAGAGACACCAGTGTTGCATAACTGCCAGGATTTGCTGGCCAAAGAGAGTGAGCTGAGGAGGGACCTACAGGACCAACCATTAAAGAACCCTGACATCATATGGTACACATATGGAAGTAGTTTTCTCCAAGATGGAGAGAGACAAGCTGTGGCTGCGGTGGTGAGTGATCATGACGTTATCTGGTCCCAGCGCCTGAAAGAGGGAACCTCTGCTCAGCGAGCTGAGTTGATAGTCCTTACCAGAGCACTGGAAATGGCAGCAGGAAAAAGGGCAACCATCTACACAGATAGCAGATATGCCTTTGGAACTACCCATGTCCATGGCGCTATCTACCAAAGGAGGGGACTCCTGACATCTGCAGGAAAAGAAATTAAACACAAAGAAGAGATACTGCATCTTTTATCTGCTCTTCTCCTACCCAAAGAACTGGCGATAGTTCACTGTCTAGGTCATCAAACAGGAAAGAAGACCGTCGCGTCCGGAAACCAAAGAGCTGATGGAGTGGCGAAGGCAGCGGCATCCCGCATGAAGGAGATCCCTGTGCTTCTTGTTACTGAACCCGACAACCTCCCATCAGTGTCAACTGTAGACTCCCTTCTTTCTGAAGAAGAACAAGAGGTAAATCAGTATCTGCAAACTCTTCACCAACTCACCCACCTAGGGGCCAGAAAAATGATGGAGTTAATTAAGGAATGGCCTCGGGTACCGAAACTGGAGAGGCTAAAGGAAATGGCCGAAAAAATTGTGAGGTCCTGCCAACCTGTCAACTGGTAAATGCCTATCCTACTAAGATGGGGACCGGAAAGAGACTGAGAGGGGAGAGACCAGGCCAACATTGGGAGATTGATTTCACTGAGATCAAGCCTGCCAAATATGGACTAAAGTATTTGTTAGTCTTTGTAGATACATTTTCAGGATGGGTGGAAGCCTACCCATGCAAGAAGGAAACAGCCCAGGTGGTGGCTAAGAAGATATTAGATGACATCTTCCCCAGGTTTGGACTTCCTCAGGTAATTGGGTAAGACAACGGACCAGCTTTTGTGGCCCAAGTAAGTCAGGGGTTAGCCAAGACCCTGGGCATAAATTGGAAATTGCACTGTTCGTATCGCCCGCAGAGCTCAGGGCAGGTAGAAAGGATGACTAGATCTATTAAGGAGACTTTAACCAAATTATCTCTAGAGACTGGCATTGGGGACTGGACTACCCTCCTGCCTTCTGCCCTCTTCAGGGCTAAGAATACCCCCTTGCCTTCTTTGTGTAAATTAACTCTCTTTCAAGTGTTGTATGGCGCTCCCCCCTGCCCCCCAGTGCGAATGCTTTCTGAGCCTTATGATGTTTTCTCCCCCCCTTCCACTCCCTTAGCAGCCCGGCTGGCCGCCATCGCTGCCCTACAAGGCCAAGTCTGGAAGGAACTCAGACAGGCATATGAACCTGGAGAACTGACGGTGCCACACCCCTTCAAGCCGGGAGACCAGGTCCTGGTGAGGCAGCACCGCTCGCAGACACTGGAGCCTAGGTGGAAGGGACCTTATGTCGTTCTTCTGATCACCCCTACTGCTGTTAAGGTGGATGGCATTGCTTCCTGGGTTCACGCCTCCCATCTAAAACCTGCCCCTGCTGACCTCAACCATAATGAGTGGAAAGTGGCCACACTGAGAATCCCCTCAAGATTCGAGTCTGGCGAACACACTCTAGCCCTAATACGCCCTCTGACTCTGACAATGCTCCTCCTGGCACTGGCTGAAGGAGGACTCGATCAGCCCATAAACCCAGATGAACTGGTAAAAAAAAACTATTTGGAAACCCCTGTGACTGCATGGGAGGCTATCAACTCAACAGTAGGCTCCTGTACACTCGAGCAGTAGACTGTGGAACTAGAATTGCTTGCCTCCAGTTCCCTACTTCTTCCCATGTGTGTGTGTGGGGGGGAACTGGAATGGGTGTGTAGGGCAAAACCTCAACATTTGCTTCCCTCTTCGGGGGGGAAATGCCCTGCTGGATGTGTGGAGCTTACTCAAGTTCACTCCCGGTGCTATAGGGAGTATCGAGAGTGTACCAAAAATAACCGAGCATATCTGGTGACCAAACTCACTGAAACTTACGAGGGGAGCATAGGAGGGGAATGGACAGTTAGTAGCTATAAATCTCCCTATGGAGCTGCAAGTTGCATGGCTGAAATGGGAGACTTGGTCTGTTGGCCCCTAAAGGCACCCATTCACATCTCGGATGGCAGAGGGCCAACAGACCAGGAAAGAGAGAAGAAGGCCATATACTGGGCTACAAAGAAGGTGGAGACCCTAATGCCTAAGTGGCCCCGGCACCCCTCCCTCTGACCCCAGATGCCTGCTGAGAAGTTAGATCCAAATACTCAAGGCATCCTAGAAGAAACTCACAAACTTCTTAATTTCTCTAACCCTACTTTAGCTGCTAATTGTTGGCTTTGTATGAATATGGGGGAAAATTGGCCTCTGGCTGTCCCTGTCCAACTAGGTAATCTAACCTTTGCTTCTTCTAGCTGTACTTATGTCAAACCCTTTAAGGTAGTCCCTTTTAGCTTTGAACCATCTGTTTGCTATTTGCATAACAGCACCAAATCTGTAGACCTGGGTCAGGTAGGAGCTACTCAGTGCTCAGAAGTCCTACCTGCTCCCTCTAGCCCAGGTTGTTTACCTCCGGGACAGGTATGGATATGTGGTGGAAATTTGGCTTACTCTCTTTTTCCCCAGAACTGGACTGGAATATGCGTCCCAGCATTAGTGCTCCCCAACATTGACATCATCCCAGGGACAGAGCCCATCCTTTTGCCTAGCATAGATCTCTTAGGCAGAACCCGGCGGTCTCGACGAGCTGTAGTGTTCCTGCCCCTACTGGTAGGGCTTGGGGTAGCAGGTGGACTAGCAACCGGGAGCACAGGGCTAGCCATATCAATAGACAGATATAACAAACTCTCGCAAAAATTAATTTCAGATGTGGAGACAGTATATAAATCTATTAATGATGTGCTGGACCAGCTCGACTCTGTGGCTGACGTGGTATTATAAAACAGGCGAGGGTTAGATTTGATCTTGGCAGAGCAAGGAGGGCTTTGCGTGGCCTTGCAAGAAAAATGTTTTTATACTAACAAGTCAGGAATAGTGTGAGACAGAATCAGACACCATCAAGAGGAGCTGGCCCAAAGAAGAAAAGAGCTATTAGACGGTCCCTTATGGTCTTTATGGGGTGGGATTCTCCCCTATCTAATACCCCTACTGGGGCCCCTTCTGGGCCTTTTACTTCTGGTAGCCATTGGCCCATGCATAATCAATTGCCTCACTACGTTCATATGAGCCCAGGTTGGGGAAGTTAAAAGTATTACGCCAACAATACCAAGAATTAGCTCACGCAGATAATTCTGACCAGGAATATCAGAAAGTGGAGGCCCCTGATCACATTGGCTTCTAGGATTAGAAGCCTCACTACAAGAAGTGGGGAGATGAAAAGGAATAAAAAAACCTCATGCCAGGTTTCACTCAGGTTCTAACTAGGAAAGGACCACATGTTCACGAGCTTGCTAGTGAAAAGGAAGTCCCGCCTTTACCCCTACCTCACCAATGATTCGTGTTATCGTAGCGGAAGTCTCGCCTTTAGCCCTACCTCACCAATGATTTGTGTTATCATAGCAGAAGTCCCGCCTTTAGCCCTACCTCACCAATGATTCGTGTTATTGTAGCGGAAGCCCCGCCTTTAGCACTACCTCACCAATGATTCGTGTTACCATAGTGAAAGTCCAGCCCTCAAGGAAGTAGCGTCACTCTCCTTCATTCCCCTCCCATTTCCCATCTTATATAAGGAGGGACCAGTGGGACCATGAGGTCTTTTTGCCTCTGCTCTGTTGGGAGTAAGCTGGAGACCCTGGTATACCAGAATAAAAGAATTCACCTGAGCATTTGCCTGAGTCGTTGTCCCTTCAATTCTCCGCATTGGAACAGAATTTGGAAACCCTGAGCCTTACACAGCTATATTCATTGCTGCACTATTTATAATAGCAAGACTCTGGAAACAACCAAGATGTCTCTCAACAGATGAATGGCTAAAGAAACTGTGACACATATACACAATGAAATATTATGAAGAGATGAAGTCATGAAATTTTTCTGTATGTGAATGTACATGGAATCTATTATGTTGAGTGAAATAAGTCAGAGGGAGAGAGACACAAAATAGTCCTACTCATCTGTGTTTTTTTTTTTTTAGAAAAAGTAAAGACATTACTGTAATAAGGCCCAGAGACAATAGAGTTAAGGGCTGGAAGGGCCGGAAGGGCCAGCTCACAACTTGAAGCTCACCATAAAGAGTGATGAATGCTGTTAGGGAAATAACTACACTAACAACTAGCATGGCAATGTTAAAGAATGAGAGAAGTAGAATGCCTGTCTCAAATACAGGCAGGGATGGAGGAGGAGGATATTGGTGGTGGGAATGTTGCACTGGTGAAGGGTGTATTCTGTTTATGACTGAAACCCAACTACAAACATGTTTGTACTTATGGTGCAACAAATGCTAACATAGTTTATAAAGCAACTATTAACAAACATGAAAAGGCACATTGTTAGCAATACAATAGTGGGAGAATTTGATACCTGACTCTCATCATTGGATAGATCAACCAAACAAGTTTTACTTCTTTAATGATTGCATATATGCCAATGGTCTACTGAATCTTACCAGTACATAGTGTCCATTCCGCTCTTATTTTCTTTAGTTTGAATGCTATATGCCTCATACAAAAAAGTACATCTACGTATAGGAAAATTTCATGACTTCATCTCTCCTGACGGCTGCAAAATGTTTCATTGTGTATATGTACCACAGTTTCTTTAACCATTCATCTGTTGAAGGGCATCTTGATTGTTTCCAGAGTAAATAGTGCAGCAATGAATATAGGTGTGAGGAAGGGATTTTTGTATTGTATTTTTGTGTTCCTAGGGTCTATCTCTAGGAGTGGTATAGCTGGATCATATGGGAGCTCAATTTCCAGTTTTTGAAGGAATCTCCATATTGTTTTCCATAAAGGCTGGACTTGATGGCATTCCCACCAGCAGTGAGTAAGAGTTCCTTTCTCTCCACATCCCTGCCAGCACTGCTTGTTCTAATTCTTTGTGATGTGCGCCAATCTAAAGGAGTCCTCTTACACTAACAGTCCATGGGGCAAAGGAGGAAGGTATGGGATGCATGCTGGGAACAGGGGCAGGGAGAAGACAACACTGGTGGTGGGAATGGCCCTAATTAATTGTCACTATGTACCTTAAATATTACTGTGAAAGGCTTGTAATTCACTTTGATCACAATAAAAATTATTTTAATAAAAAAGGTAGCTGAGGGGGGTTTTGGGAAACTGGTGGAGGAAAGCAGGCACCCTGCTGATGGTGTTAGAATGACATTTGCATGAAAAATATAATTGGAAATATTGTAATTCCAAGTACCTTAATAAAAATATTTTTGTTAGCTTTTTTGTTTGTTTGTTTTTGTGTTTGGGCCAAACTCATTGACACTCAGGGGTTACTCCTGGCTATGCACTCAGAAATTGCTCCTGGCTTGGGGGTATCATATGGGATGCTGGGGGATCAAACTGCAGTCCATCCTAGGCTAGCACTTGCTTTTTTTGTTTTGTTTTGTTTTGGTTTAGTTTTTGGGTCACACCCGGCGGTGCTCAGGGGTTACTCCTGGCTGTCTGCTCAGAAATAGCTCCTGGCAGGCATGGGGGACCATATGGGACACTGGGATTCGAACCAACCACCTTAGGTTCTGGATCGGCTGTTTGCAAGGCAAGCACCGCTGTGCTATCTCTCCGGGCCCTAGGCTAGCACTTGCAAGGCAGACGCCTTACCTCTAGTGCCACCGCTCTGGCCTCAATAAAATTGTTTTTTAAAAAGTCTTCAAAACGAACAAGAATGAAGATGCAAACTATCAGAACCTGCGTGACACAAAATAAATAGTACAAAATGGTAATCTTCATAGCAATATAGGCTGACATCAGAAAAGAAGAAGCTTACATCGATAAAGTACCAAAATTTTCTCCACAAAACTGGAGAAAATGAAAAAGAACAAAAAGCAAATCTTAAAGAAGGAAATATTAAAAATTAGAGGATAAATAACTGATATAGAAATTAAATCTGGGCCCGGAGAGATAGCACAGTGGCGTTTGCCTTGCAAGCAGCCGATCCAGGACCAAAGGTGGTTGGTTCGAATCCCGGTGTCCCATATGGTCCCCCATGCCTGCCAGGAGCTATTTCTGAGCAGACAGCCAGGAGTAACCCCTGAGCAAAGCCGGGTGTGGCCCAAAAACAAAAACAAAAACAACAAATAAAAAGAAATTAAATCTGGGGCCGGAGAGATAGCATGGAGGTAAGGTGTTTGCCTTTCATGCAGAAGGATGGTGGTTCGAATCCCGGAATCCCATATGGTCCCCTGTGCCTGCCAGTGGCGATTTCTGAGCATAGAGCCAGGAGTAACCCTGAACACTGCCAGATGTGACCCAAAAACCAAAAACCAAAAAAAAAAAAAAAAAAAAAAAAGAAATTAAATCAATACTAGGGCCAAAGAAATCAGAAGCTGAATAAACAAGACCAACAAATGCTTAACTAAACTCATAAGAAAGCAAAGAGAGAAAATCCAGATAGGGGAGAAATTACAATGAGTACCTAAGAGGTTAGTATGGATATTTCTGTGTCACTACATGGAGAACCTATATAAAATAAATGTATTCTGGAATTATATAATTTTCCAATATTAAATCAGGAAGAAATAACATGCTAGAACAGACCAATCTAAAATAAAGTCACTAAAATTGTCATTTAAAAAAATCTCCAAGAACAAAAGCCCTGTTCTGTATTGCTTCACTAATGAGTTCTATCAAACCTTCAAAGAAGTTATACACTTCAAGTTCTCTCAAAATATAGAAAAGAAACCCTTCTCTTCCTCTTCTTTTTTCTTTTTCCTGCTCCTTCTCTACCTCCTCCTCCTTTTGTTTTTGGACAACACTTGCAGCACTCAGGGTTTACTACTGGCTTTAGGCTCAGAAATTACTATTTGCAGATGACATGATGATAGACATAGAAAAATCATAAAAACTCCTCTAGCAAACTCTCAGAAACAACTAATACACAAAATATGTTATATATATTTGTTTGTTTGTTTTGGAACACACCTGGAGATACCTGGGGGTTACTCCTGGTGGTGCTTGGGAACCATTGTAGTGAAAGGGATCAAATATGGGTTGCCATGACCACGCCTGTATAAGGGACCCTGCCCCTGATGCCACAGCTAAGGGAAGGTACTAGACTCAAGAGGCCTTCGCTGCCTGTACCCACAAGGGAGGGCACTAGGCATCAAGAGACCTTGGCTGCCTGTACCCAAAATTGCCATGAGGTACTTGGGGAAATGGAGAAACTGATAGAGGTCATGGCAAAAATCTTATTTGAAACTTAACTTCACTAGCATCCTAAGGGTCTTTCTTCAAACTTCTCATAAAAACACTCAGATTGGGCCTGGAGAGATAGCACAGCGGCATTTGCCTTGCAAGCAGCTGATCCAGAACCAAAGGTGGTTGGTTTGAATCCTGGTGTTTCATATGGTCCCCCGTGCCTGCCAGGAGCTATTTCTGAGCAGACAGCCAGGAGTAACCCCTGAGCATCGCCGGGTGTGGCCCAAAAACCAAAAAAAAAAAAAACCACCTCAGATTTCTGTAAACGGACCTGTCACAAGCAGTTGTGTATGCTCAAGCAATTCTTTGTTTACACTCTTACAAAAATTATTCACTGTCCTCAAACCTAGCTTTGCTGTTATTCTAAGTACAGTCATATTAAGGCTTAATATTTCAGGCTCAGCTCAGAATGCATGAATTGCAACAAGGCCAAACTGACCTTGCTAGCAGGTCCAGATGACCAATCACAAAGAACAAAGAATAGTATCAGACAGATAGCAGAGGAGCACAGAAGCTGAAGGTTATGCCTTGGGTCTGTAAAGATAAGCATGCAGCTTGCCCTATGAACTTGTCTGGAACAGTGTGAGAACAGTTATGTCTACAATTATGATGTCTTGCCAAGAATTTTAGTTTAAGTGTCCTGTTCTAATTCACAATAAACTGGACAGAATTTCAACCTCACTTCTGAGGGTCTGATCTCTGATCTCATTGCCAACGCCATGCATCCACCTTCCTTAGGGGAACTCTGGGATTCCCTTAGTGTCATTGGTTTAAGATAGCCTGTGGCGGGCCCGGAAAGATATCACAGCGGCATTTGCCTTGCAAGCAGCTGATCCAGGACCAAAGGTGGTTGGTTCAAATCCTGGTGTCCCATATGGTCCCCCGTGCCTGCCAGGAGCTATTTCTGAGCAGACAGCCAGGAGTAACCCCTGAGCATCGCCGGGTGTGGCCCAAAAACAAAACAAAACAAAACAAAAAAATAAGATAGCCTGTGGCAATAGGTTGGCTGCATAAACATCTTATCTGCTATACATCTTTCTAGAAATGTTATGTCTACATGCAAGCAGTGGACTAGAAGAGATAGAAACCAAAAAGTTTTTTCCAGAGTGAAAAGATAGGTTAAGGAGTAAGGCACTTACTTTGCACATGAATGGCCTAGTTCAGTCCCCAGCACCACATCCCTCAAGTACTGGCAGTGGTTATCTCTGAGAACAGAGCTAGGAGTAAGCCCTGAGCACTGCTGAGTGATCCCAAACACAAAACAAATGAACAAAGCAAACAAAAACTCTAAACCATTTTAAAATAAGGCCCCCAAACATTAAGTACCTAGGAATCAATTAATAATGAGGTGGCGCTAGAGGTAAGGTGTCTGCCTTGCAAGCGCTAGCCAAGGAAGGACTGCGGTTCGATGCCCTGGCATCCCATATGGTCCCCCCAAGCCAGGGGTAATTTCTGAGCGCTTAGCCAGGAGTAACCCCTAAGCATCAAATGGGTGTGCCCCCCCCAAAAAAAAGAATGTAAAAGACTTATTACCACAAAAACTATGCCACTTATGAAAAACATAGGAAAGAAATAAATGACCATATATTCCATGCTCATAGACTTGAAAACAATATTATGAAAATTTCTGTTCTACTACCCAAAGCAATATAGAGTTAATGCAATTTTTATCCAATTCCTGATGATATTCTTCAAGAAATTACAATGTGGGGCCGGAGAGATAGCACAGCGATGTTTGCCTTGCAAACAGCTGATCCAGAATCTAAGGTGGATGGTTTGAATCCTGGCATCCCATATGGTCCCCCGTGCCTGCCAGGAGCTATTTCTGAGCAGATATCCAGGAGTAACCCCTGAGCACCATCGGGTGTGCCCCCCTCAATAAAAGAAATTACAATGAACACTACTAAATTTTTGTGGAATCATAAAACCCCATATATAATCATGGTTGTCTTGAGAGAGGGAGAAAAAAGGAAGTTGGAAAATATTGTATTTCCTGAGTTTAAATTATACTAAAAAGGTATAATAATAATAAAGACAGTATGGTTCTAGAATAAGGCTAGGCTAAGAAACCAATGAATCAGAACTGGATACTTTATTTATGCCAACAGAGTTAGGGATCAAGAAAAGCCTCTAGCAAAATGTGCTGGGAAAACAGGACAGCCACTGTGAAAAGAGAAAATGAATCTAGAGGGGCTGGAATGATAGCATAGCAGATAGAGCATTTGCCTTGCACACGGCCATCCCAGGTTCAATCCCCAACATCCTATATGGCCCCTGAAGCACCTTAAGGAGTAATTTCTGAGCACAGAGCCAAGAGCAACCTGGCATTGATTTCGCTGGCAAATATAGCAAAAATAAAAACAAGCAAGTGGCTGGGGCCGTAGAGATAGCATGGAGGTAAGGCGTTTGCCTTTCATGCAGGAGGTCATCAGTTCGAATCCCGGTGCCCCATATGGTCCCCTGTGCCTGCCAGGAGCAATTTCTGAGCCTGGAGCCAGAAATAACCCCTGAGCACTGCCGGGTGTGACCCAAAGATCACCAAAAAAAAAAAAAAGAGTGATTCCTTTGGGCCCGGAGAGATAGCACAGCGGCGTTTGCCTTGCAAGCAGCCGATCCAGGACCAAAGGTGGTTGGTTCGAATCCCGGTGTCCCATATGGTCCCCCGTGCCTGCCAGGAGCTATTTCTGAGCAGACAGCCAGGAGTAACCCCTGAGCACCGCTGGGTGTGGCCCAAAAACCAAAAAAAAAAAAAAAAAAAAAAAACAAGCAAGTGGTACTCTATAAAGTTTAAAAGGCTTCATATGACAAAAATATTGGACTAAAATTAAACTATATCTTACAGATTGGGAGAAGATAGTTACATACTTCAGATAAAGAACTAACAGCCAGATTCTATAAAGTATTAGCTAATCTCAGCAATATAAAAAAAATGACTCTGGCAAGAAATGAGAAGAGACAAACAGACACTTCCATGAAGTGACACGGGACAGGAGTGGAGTGTTGTGGTACTTTCATGGCAGTGAAATGCAATAACTATGGTACTTCAACACTAGAAACTTGAACACTATTGTAACCATATTATATAAACTAAAATTTAAAAAGAGAAAAGAATGGGAAAGATAAATACCAGATGATCTTACTCATGTCCAGAGATAAAAAAGCAAAGTAAGAAACTAGATCATCCCCAACAGAAACAAATTCTGAAACATGATCTACAGACCAAGAACTGGGGGGAGGAGGAGGTGGGCAGGAGACAAATGGAACTAGATTCTGGTTCCATTTCCTAGCACCCCATATGGTCCCATAGGGCCCACCAGAAGTGCTTTCTGAGTGCAGATATAAGTAAGCCCTGAGAATTGCCAGGTATGACCCCCAAACAAAAAATAAATAAAAATAAATAAAATATTATTTTCTTTCACAAGACCACACCTGGTCTTGCTCAGGGGTTACTCCTGACTCTGTGCCCAGAAATCGATCCTGGCAGATTCGGGAGATCATATGGTATGCGGGGGATGGAACCCAGGTCCATCCCAGGTCGGAGCATGCAAAGCAAACACCCTACACTGTGCTATCACTTCAGCCCCTAAACTAGTTTTCAAGTGCCACTCTCAAATATGTGAGTGTTTTGCTTCACTTTTCATTATTCAATTGTGTAGTTTGAATTGTATTTTGATTTTTGCTATTTTTCATTTTAAAGTAGTGCTTTTGGTGCATAGAAATTTCTCCAGATGTGCTAAATTCTGGAAATTTAAATGGTTTCAAAGATATATGTTGCTCTGTTCTTCTCAGTCACTCCAAAAATGGTTAAGACAAAAGAATCAATAGCATGTGTAAATAGGAAGTTTCATGATGCTATTCTTAGCTGCTTGAGAATTTTAAATACACAACTCACTGTGTGAGTCAATTCCAAGTGTCTCCAGTTTCTTTTTTCCTCTTTTTGAGGACATCCTAAAATGCCCTGGAACCTTGGTGTCCTGGGTGCCACCCATATTATAGCTTCACTGGCTGTTAAATCTAAAATGTGTCTCTTATGGTATCATTTTAATCTGGAAGAAGTTCTATGTAGAATTCATTTGGGACTCTTCTGGATAGTTGCAGAGAGAAGGATGACAAAGAAGGGATTCATACTTGAAAAAGTCTACAAACCAGGGGCCAGAGGGATATTATACTACGTACTCTTGCCTTGCATGCAGCTAACACGGGTTCCATCTCTAGCATCTATAATTCTCAGAGCATCCCAGGAGTGCAGAGCCAGGAGTAAATTCTGAACACTGCTGGGCCTGGCCCCATAACTAAAAAACAAACCAAAAATGTCTACAATGGCCTAGCATTCGTTTAGTTTAAGTTGATTTCTAGCATGATCCCTTTTTGAGACTCAGAAAAGAGATTGCTAGACCCCCACCTTTCCTCTGTGGCAGACAGTACAAGCAGGGGTCTCAAACTCAATTTACCTGGGGGCTGCAGGAGGCAAAGTCGGGGTGATCCTTGAGTGCAAAGTCAGTAGTAAGCCTTCATAGGGACCCCATTTCCACTTTCAGGCTAGTTAGTATTTGTGGTGTACCCTAAGACCCACCCATTTCTGGGAGGGGTCTTAACCGGATAATAGGTGTGACCCTACCTGCAAGACCTCCCATTCCTGGGAGGGGTCGGGAAAAAGTTAGATAAGCCTGGAACGAAAGGGATTCGGCCCCTTTTGCCTTTTGCCGTTTCTCTCTTGGCCCAGCTTGGCTTCCTGGCTTTTGAATCTTTGGGCCGCATGGAGCCCAAAGGGAAGATGGCTAACAGGAGATAAGATGCAGGGCTAGCAAAATATTGCTGAATGCTTGAAAGGTTAACATAGGCCACACACCTGTGGTGGCTAGGGCATAAATAAAGATGATTCTTCCTGAAGCCTGCGTGTGAGTGATTTCACCTGGGCCTGGAACTCGCCGGCTGCATGGAGGTTGCAGAGCCATGTGGGCTGGATGGTATCCTCCACCATCCAGCCTCATCGTTAATTATTTAATGCAACAAGTATTCAGGCTTTTTCTCTAGCTGGAAGAAACTCCCTCCTGGCTGAAATCAGATCCTGTTCATTTTTCAAAGTTAAACCGGTTCAAAACCGACTTCCTCTGTGAAATTTCTCTGGGCAATTCACCCTTCTGAGATGCGGCATCTGTTTGCTAAAGAGAGTTCAATCAATGTAAAATAAATTTTCATTCTTTCTGTGGGAAGCCAGCGTGTTCAAACATGTGGAGGGAATGGAGGGAGTCTACTGTGCTGTCTGCTAACCAAATACTCTGCCTGGACCTTTCCAGCATCAAGTCATTCCTGCTCCCGTTTCAGTGTCTATTGTTCTTCCCTCTTCTGGAATGTGTTTACTTTAGATCAGGGGTCAGATTCACAGACTATTTTTATGTGACCTCTGTGCCAAGAATGTTTTTCAGGTTTTGAAATGGTAAAAAAAAAAAAAAAAAAGGCAAAAGAAGAATCATATTTTACAGCTTTCCAATTCAAGTTCCAATGTCCTTAAATAAGGGATTATAGCAACACAGCCTCACGCACTTAGGGATGTTTATGGATTCCTTGCCCTGGACAAAGTTGAGTAGTTGCAATAGAGACTGCACAGTCTGTAAAGTAAAAAACATTTACTGTTGGGCCTCTTCCAAAAAAGTTTGAAATCTCCTGCTTTCAGTAGCCTCATGAATTACTCGTTCAGTTCATTCAACTTTCCATTCAAACGATACCTTATCAATGAAGTCTTACTCTTTTGCCCTTCTTGAATGGAACACACACACACACACATCTCTCTGCAATGTGATGAGGCTTTTACAATATTGTATATTTAAATATTTAATATTTAAATGTTGTATATTTATATTTATTGTATATTTTTAAATATGAGACTATTTTAACATTGTAGCACTTGCTAATGATCTATATTTATTTATCTAAAATTTCTCTTATTACAATATAGCTTTCTGAGATTAGAACCTTTGTTGTATTAATTTCTACATGCCCAGATGTACTTAATAACTTGGTTTTTTGGGTCACATCCAGCGGTGCTTAGGAGTTTCTCCTGGCTCTGCGCTCAGAAATCTCGCGGGGGACCATATGGGATGCCAGGTTTCAAACCACAGTCCATCCTGGGTTGGCTGTGTGCAAGGCAAAAGCCCTACTTCTGTGCTATCTCTCTGGCCCCATAATAACCATTTAAATCAATTAATATTCTCTGATAAGAATTCCTCCTAAGTCTTTGCCTAGTGACTAAATTATTTTATTTTGGAGGGGCAAAGAGTCAGTATACTCTTGACATCAAGTGACAGGATCCAGAGAAAACTGGAGATGTTATTGCCTTGTAAAATGATAAACTCACATTGTACAATATTTAAATATAAAAAGTGGAGGCAAAGTCTTCAGATATGGAGGCTGTTTATTAAAACACTGCTCTTAAAATCATGGTATCTCCAGAGATGACTAATGGAATCCTACAAATTGATTTTGAGCACTTATGTTTTGTTTATGGCCCACACCCATTGATACTTAGAGCTTACTTCTGGCAGTGCTTAGAGAATCATATAGGATGACGGGGATTGAACCTGGGTTGGACACATGCAAGTCAAATGCCTTACCCACTGTACTATCTCTCTGGACCTCCACTTTTTTCTTTTAAGAGGCTTTAAGGAAGAGCTTGATAATTAGTACAGGAAGCTTTCCTTGCACACTATTCTCCCTGGTTTCATCCACAACATCCTATATGGTTCTTAGAACCAGAAAAAATCACTGAGCACAGTCATATGTATCCCAAAAAACAAAACACAAATGATTAATTTAATTCAATTTAAATTATAAAATAAAAACACTTTAGGAACTATTTTGACAAATTCTATTTCATTTTACTGCAAATTATTTTATATTTGTAGACAATTTTTATAGGTCTAGAATGTAGGCCCAAAAAAGGGGGTTCTAAGACATAACTACTGGTTACTTTGAACTAAAGGATTTTTTTCTAAAAGGCACTAGTATCACTCAAGAACCTAATATGATCTTCCCATGTCATCCTTTCAGAGTCAGATTTACAAGGAGGATTTATCCACCTTTTTCTCTGTTTTTAAGGCTCATCTTCTATAGCTTAAATACACAAGATTGTTTCATTTTATTTTATTATTTTATTTTATTTTATTTTTTGTTTGGTTTTTGGGCCACATTGGATGGCTCTGCACTCAGAAATTACTCCTGGCAGGCTCGGGGGATCATATGGGATGCTGGGATTTGAACCACCATCTGTTCTGGATTGGCTGCATGCAAGGCAAACGCCCTACCGCTGAGCTATTTCTCAGGCCCATTTCATTTTATTTTAAATTCTTTTGCTTGGTGGTGCTGAGGAGCCAGTCTGGGCCTCAATGTATGGCAAATGCGCTGTCACTGAGCTACATCCCTGGCTTCTCAAGACTTTTTTTTAATGCCTCACGTTTAATTTCTTTTTTTTCCTTCTTTTTCTTTTTTTTTTTGGTTTTTGGGTCACACTTGGCAGGGCTCAGGGGGTTACTCCTGGCTCTATGCTCAGAAATCGCTCCTGGCAGGCTCAGGGGACCATATGGGATGCTGGGATTCCAACCATCGACCTTCTGCATGCAAGGTATGCCTTACTTCCATGCTATATCTCCAGCCTCAGGTTTAATTTCTAAGTAAAGAGAAGAATTAGGAATTCCTTACTGGGACTATGACCCTGCCCCTCCCCACTTATATGAAAGAGAAGAATTTAACATAAATGACAGATTTATATCATTTCATTATGGAAATTTTCATAAATTACTTTTATATGAAAATCTGAATTACAAGATTACAAATGTCTCTCAAAGACTCTCAATGGTTATTTTTGGGAGAATTACAACTTTTTTGAGGGGGTCATACCCAGTAGTGCTCAGGGGTTACTCCTGGCTCTGCACTCAGAAATTGCTCCTGGCAGGCTGAACGGATCATATGAGATGCTGGGATTCGAACCATCATCCTTCTGCATGCAAGGCAAACACCCTAACTCCATGCTATCTCTCCGGCCCCAAGAATTACAACTTTTGTGTGAAATTCTGAATAATTCTTGTGATTCATCTTCTAGAAAGTATAAACAACCTGATTGTGGTCACAGACCTAGATTAGGACCTTGGGGCAATCTGCTTCCAGCTCTTGAGAATTCATTTCTTTCTTTTATTTTTCAGTACCTTCCTGCCTAAAACACTTCCCTACCTTGTAGGCAGGTCATCACCTTGTTGCCTTTGCTTAATCTTGGTCTAACTGCTGGTTAAGTATGGAGAGACATGGATTTAAAAGAAATGCATTAAAAGACATTTCTGGATGGACCAGGAAGATGGGCTCAAAGGGTTGGAGCTTTCATGCAGGCAGCCTGGAATCTACCCTCAGCACCACATTGTCTCCAAACCTCTGTCAACAGCACCTCTAAACAAAGAGCTGGAAGCAGGCCAAGGGAAATTAAATGTGTGTGCTTCAAAGTACACTAAATATTCAGGCTCAGGAATGAGCTCCTTAAATACTTTTTGGATCTGAAACAAGCAATTCATTTGTCCTGGTACAAATACATGGAAGAAAATGTTCCTTGGGCTTAAAGAAAATGCTCCAGGAAGCAAGACTGATTGTCCTATGGTCTTTTATGAGGGCAATTGGTCATTTAGATGTTTCACAATCAGAAGGAAAATTCAGTTGAAAATAATAACTCTATGCCAAAAGTCATCCATTTTCTGTGAAAGCTGAGCTTGAAAGGGCAAGAAAAATTAATATTCTAACAATGGAAATTCTTAACATATTTTGTTTGGGAAAATGCAGCAAAAATAGCACCTAAATTCTTAGAAAAATATGATAAATTCTGAAGCTGGACAAGAAAAAAGGAAGTTAGAGACTGTTTTACTTAAAGAACATTTACCCAAAAAAAAAAAAAAAAGGGGGGGGGCCCGGAGAGATAGCACAGTGGCGTTTGCCTTGCAAGCAGCCGATCCAGGACCAAAGGTGGTTGATTCGAATCCCGGTGTCCCATATGGTCCCCCGTGCCTGCCAGGAGCTATTTCTGAGCAGACAGCCAAGAGTAACCCCTGAGCACGGCCGGGTGTGGCCCAAAAACCAAAAAAAAATAAAAATAAAAATAAAAAATAAAAGAACATTTAGTAAAATTGTTTTAAGAGTCTGTCTTTGTAAATTCTCGTCTCCTCCTCCTCCTTCTCCTTCTCCTCCTCCTTTTTCTCCTCCTTCTCCTCCTCCTTTTTCTCCTCCTCCTCCTCCTTTTTCTCCTCCTTTTCCTCCTCCTTTTTCTCCTCCTCCTCCTCCTCCTCCTCCTCCTCCTCCTCCTCCTCCTCTTTCTCCTCCTTTTCCTTCTCCTTAATGTTCAAAGATTATTCCTGGTTCTGCATTTAGACATTACTTCTGGCAGTGTTCAGAGGACTATATGGGATGCCTAGGCTTGAATTTGAGTCAGTCTCATGCAAGTGCCTTACCTGCTGTACAATCACTTTGGCCATGTAAATACTGTTAAAAGTAGAAAAGTATGTAATTTCCTGTTAGAATTAAATTGAGAAATAAAACAAAACAAAACAGCTCTAGATAATCCCAAAACTCTCCAGGATTGATGCTACAAACAGAGGAAGAGGGATTAAAATAGAGACATGTGAAATGGATAAACAGGTTGCAGTTTACTGAGGCTCTTTCTTCTTTCTGGTCCTTTGCTAAGCTGAGTAGGTATTTGCTGTTTTGATGTATCATGGGTATTATGTATGTATGTATGTATGTATGTATGTATGTATGTATGTAAACTGTCTTCATTCAGAGGCAAATAAATATTGAATATTTGTTATTGTTGTGGTTGTTGGGGTTATTTTTGCCTACCTCCATTCTTCAGAAATAGCATCCCACTTCTACCTAGGGGGAGCAATTGGACTTGCATGGTTTCATCTAGAGCAGGGGTCTCAAACTCGCGACCCTCCATACATTTTGTGGCCTGTGGCCTGCCTTCAAATATCTCAGTATTCGCGATTATTTGCTTACCGAATAATCGCAATAAAATCGCATTAGTAAGAAAAAAATCACATTAAACATTTGCATACCCCAAGCAGTTCCGTTTGGGGTATGCAAATATTTAATGTGATTTTTTGCGATTTTTTTTTCTTTGTTGAGCACAGGGGCATCCCCACATGTCTTATTTGCTCAGAGAAAGTTGCAGTGCACAAGGAATACAACTTGAAATGCCATTATTCAACTAAACATGCTGAGAAATGTGCAAAATATCAAGAAAATGAGAGAGCCAAGCGGGTTGCCAGTCTTAAAGCATGTCTGATGAGGCAACAAGATTTCTTCAAGAAAGCAACCAAAGAGAATGTTGCATCAGTAGAAGCTAGTTACATGGTTAGTGAGATGATTGCTAAGGCAGGGAAACCATTCACAGAAGGAGAGTTCGTTAAAAAATGCATGTTACAGGCTCCAAGTATTATCTGTCTGGAAAAGAAAGGTCAGTTTAGCAAAATCAGCCTTTCTGCCAACACTGTGGCAGAGCGCATTTCTGACATGTCAAGTGACATTTATCATCAACTGTGTGAGAAAGCCAAATGTTTTGATGCATACTCAGTTGCTCTTGACAAGGGCACAGATATAACAGACACTGCACAGCTCACAATTTATGTCCGTAGTGTTGATTGCGATTTTGAATTGACAGAGGAGCTGCTCACAAGAATTCCAATGCATGGCCAGACCACCGCTAATGAGATATTTCGGCATCTGTGTGATGCCATTGAGAATGCAGGTTTGCCATGGAAGAGGTTTGTTGGAATAATAACTGATGGAGTGCCATCGATGACAGGGAGGAAAAATGGACTGGTGGTACCTGTTCAAAAAAAACTTGAAGAGGAGGGTGTAGAGAAGGCCATTGCTCTTCACTACATTATCCATCAGCAGGCCCTTTGCAGTAAATGCCTGCCGTGTGACAATCTGATGTCTGTTGTTGTGAAATGCATCAACCAAATCAGGTCCAGGGGCTTAAAGCACAGGAGATTCCATGCTTTTTTTTTAGAGGAAATGGAGTCAGAATGTGGAGATGTGCTCTATTTCATTGAGGTACATTGGCTCAGCAGGGGGTATGACCTGAAAAGATTTTTTTGACTTGAGAGAAGAAGTGAAAGCCTTCATGGAGAACGATGGGAATGCTGTTTCTGAGTTGAGTGATCACAAATGGCTCATGGACTTAGCTTTTCTTGTTGACATCACACATAAGCTGAATGTACTAAACAAGATGTTACAAGGCCTGAGGCAGCTTATCAGTGCTGCCTATGATAATGTGAGAGCATTCTCCACAAAACTTGTATTATGGAAATCCCAGCTCTCTCAGACAAACCTTTGCCATTTCCCAGCATGCAAGGAACTTGTGGATGCAGGCATACCATTCAGGGGTGAGAAATATGTTAATGTTATTTTTAAGCTAGAGAAGGAATTTGATCACAGATTTGCAGACTTCAAAAAGCACAGAGCCACTTTCCAAATTTTTGTGGACCCCTTTTTCTTTGATGTGCAAGATGCCCCTCCTGTGCTGTAAATGGAGCTCATTGACCTGCAATGCAACTCTGATCTCAAAGCCAAGTTCAGGGAGATAAGTGGAAAAGCAGATGTGCATGGGCAATTTTTGAGAGAATTGCCCCCCAGCTCCCCTGAGCTTTCTCGAATGTTCAAGGGCACCATGTGCCTTTTTGGGAGCACATATTTGTGTGAAAAGTTATTCTTCACATTGAACTTCAATAAATTCAAGTACAGGTCAGACTTAATGATGATCATCTTCAAGCCATACTGAGGGTCTCAACTGCTTCCTCTCTAAAGCCAAATGTGGTTCAGATTTGTGAGAAGAGCTGTCAAGTCTCTGGCAGCAAGGAATAGGCAAAAGATTCCATGTTCAGAAGAACTGTTCATGATCTTCACTCAATGTTCTATTCATGTTCAGAAGAAATATTTAAACTGTTAATAATGACGTTTGAGGACTTTTTTTGTGAAATCCCTTATGCGGCCCTGCCTCACCCCCGACTTTGCCTTCTGCGGCCCCCAGGTAAATTGAGTTTGAGACCCCTGATCTAGAGTAAGCTAATCAACACCAGTGATTGGTTCCTATAAGAGCACATGACCCCTGGGCATCAAGGATTCAGCTCCAGAAGGAAAGTTGTTTGTTGGTGAGTAATCCAAACCTTGCTCGCAGATTTTATATGAGTAAGAGTTATTGCTGTATTATATTGCTGGTGAGAATGCAAATAACTGCAGGCTTGGGCTGGAAAGATAGTACAGTGGGTGGGGTTCTTGTCTTGCATGCAGCCAATCCAGTTTGCTCCCCAGCACTCCATATGGTCCCCCAAATTGACTATGAATAATTACTGAGCACAGAGCCAGGAGTAAGCCCTGAGCACAAGTAGGGATGTGGACCCCATCAAAAAATTCTTTTTAGGGGCCGGTGGTTCGAATCCCAGCATCCCATATGGTCCTCCGAGCCTGCCAGGAGTGATTTCTGAGCATAGACCCAGGAGTAACTCCTGAGCACTGCTGGGTGTGACCCAAAAACTAAAAAAAAAACTTTTTATATTGTTTTCCTTTCACCCTACCTTCTTCTTGCTTGATTTGCTTCTCTTTCTACTGAGATAATATGTATTCAGTCTTTTATTCCCAGAGATTGAAAAGGAGAGACAGAATGATAGGGAAATGACAGACCCAATCATCAGGTGACTGCACTGGCCCAGAAATGGAGGAGGGAAAATTACTTCAAAGTTAGAAGAAAAAGGGGGAAAGCATGGATAGAAATGGTAAAAGCTAAAAGAGCTAATTTTGAGGAGAATAAGATAATGCATTTGGGCATACAACTAATGGAGAATATTTATTAGGTTTTGGGAACATAATCCCAGAACCAAAGAGAAAGATTTAAATAGACAAAGAAATCTGAAGCCAAAAGTTGATACCTCAGTGAGAAAGTTGGAAAAGTATGTGGAACAGGTGATCTTTCTTAGACTTCTAGAAAACCAGCAAGGGCTGAAGTCTAGTATCCACAGTGAGCAATGCATTTTGTGTATAATTTTTTTTTTGTCACACCTGGCAGAGCTCAAGGGTTAGTCCTGGCGCTGCACTCAAAAATAGCTCCTGGAACGTTCCGGGGACCATATGGGATGCTGGGATTTGAATCACTGTCTGCCCTGGATCAGCTGCGTGCAAGGCAAAAATCCTACCGCTGTGCTATCCCTCTGGTCCCATTTTGTGTATAATCTTATAACACCAAAGTCTCAGAGTTAAGTGCTCCTTCTAGTTAAAATTTTCCTGATTTTGACTATGTCTTCTATCTATATATGCCTATGGCTTTACAATAAGTTATCTGTAAGTAAATTTAGTTATTTCCTCAGGAATTGTACAATTTCACCTCTTTTAGTTTTCACTCTAGTTGTTTTCTGGCTAACCCTGTAAGTTATTCAATCTGTTCTACAATAACTTCTTTGGCCTAATAGCTTCCTCTTAATTGTGGTATGATATACATAAGCATAATACATTACAATTTTTTGGGTTTTTTTGGCGAGCCACACCTGGCAGTGATTAGGGGTTACTCTGGCTCTGCACTTAGGAATCACTCCTAGTAGGCTCAATGTGCCATATGAGATGCCAGAAATGGAGCCTGGGTTGGCCATTTGCAAGGCAAACACTTTACCCAGTGTACTTTCACTCTGTCCCCAATACAGATCTATTTTTTTGAATGCCCACTTCTATAGCTGTAAATTCATTCACATGGTTATGTGCCCTCACCTTTATCTATCCACAAAACTCTTCTCATCATATGCAGCAAAAACTGGGCCTGTGAAACAATGACTTCCTTCTCCTGCCTTGACTCAGCCCTAGAGACCACCTAGAGACCATCCTTTCTTTCTGTACATTCATGGAATCATACACTATGTGTCTCTATCTCTTGTGACTTTCTATGTTGTTGTGATGCCAAATGTGTGCATTTGTCAGAATTTCTATTTTAAATTTTATTTTATTTATTTTTAATTAAGATTTTTTTTTATTTTTAGGTCACACACCCAGCGGTGCTCAGGGGTTACTCCTGGCTTTGTACTCAGTAATTGCTCCTAGCTGGGGCTAGGGGGGGGGGGTGTTTGCCTTGCACGCGATTGACATAGGATGGACCCTGGTTCAATCCCTGGTGGATCCTGCCAGGAGTGATTTCTGAGCGCATAGCTAGAGCTAGAGTAACCCCTGAGCATCACTGGGTGTGGCCCAAACCCCCGCCCCAAAAGAAATTGCTCGTGGCAGGCTCGGGGGACCATATGAAATGCTGGGAATCAAACCGGGGTCTGTCCTGGTTTGGCCAGGTGCAAGGTAAACGCCCTACCTATCGCTCCGGCCCCCTCTTTCTTTTTTTTTTTTTAATTCTAAATTTAATTTGAGTAGTTTCCATCAGATGAACCCCTGGGTTGCTTTCACTTTTTTCAGAAAGAATAAGGTGCCATATGTAAGCTGAAGGTTTAAGGGTAGAGCTGATTAGCTGATTTCAAGTGTCTTGTGGAGCTCTAACAAGGTCACCCAGTTAATCCCTTAGCTCTGCTTTCTTTGGGTGGCTGTGGCTAAAATTTCCAGTCCTCTGAGTCCTGTTTTTGGAAGGGAACAGGTGATGAGCTGAGATCACACTCCTATGCTTGTTTCTAATATTCAAGGCAGGGCTCATGCTGGGGTCGTCACTTAATTCCAGTGCTTGCACAAATGCTCCACCAAGGTCATGCTCTTTAATTGTGACCCCACATGGGGCCAGCGTGGTGGCGCTAGAGGTAAGGTGTCTGCCTTGCCAGGGCTAGCCTAAGACAGACCACGGTTCGATCCCCCAGCGTTCCATATGGCCCCCCAAGCCAAGAGCAATTTCTGAGCGCATAGCCAGGAGTAATCCCTGAGCGTCACCGGGTGTGGCCCAAAAAAACAAAAATATAAAAAAATTGTGACCCCCACAAACTTTTTCAGCTGTGTACTTTTTTCAGCTCAGCAAAATCCATACACTTTAGTTGCAGTATTCACAAGAACTCACAGATCCTCCTGATAGTCACTAAGATGCACCTAAATCACGTTATTCATCTAAACTCAGGTGTAAAAGAGCCTTCTTTTGTTTGTTGGTGGTTGGTTGGTTTTGGGGCCACAGCCGGTGGCGCTCAGGAGTTACTCCGGGCTCTGTGCTCAAAAATTGCTCCTGATAGGCAGGGGCCCATATGGGATGCTGGGATTTGAACCACTGTTGGTCTTGGGTCAGTTGCTTGCAAGGCAAATGCCCTACCACTGTGCTAACTCTCCAGCCCATTAAGAGCCTTCTGAAGAGTGTCAAAAGTCTGTAGTTACTTGGTTTTGTTTTTGTTTGGGGGCACCACTTCCATGCTCAGGAATCACTCTTCTTCTACTTCTTTTTTTTTAATTTAAACACCGTGGTTACAAAGGTTGTTCATAATAAAGAGTCACTCTTGGCAAGACTCATGGGACCACCTCATCTGTGGCGCTGGGAAGGTTGGCCTGTACAAGGTAATCACTCCAATCCCAAGTTTGCAGTTATTTAGCAGTCTGGTAACTAGATTTTGGGGCTCAATGTACTTCTAAAGGAAGTTCAGCGAAAAATGAGGACTGAAGTTAGTGTTACAAATGTGGAACAAGGAAAGGAACAGGTGATGAGCTAAAGTCACACTCCTATGCTTGTTTGTAATACTCTAGGCACGGCTCATGGTGGGGTGGTCACTTCATTGCAGTGCTTGCATGAATGCTCCACCAAGGTCAGGCTCTTTATCTGTGATGCCCACAAACTTTTTCAGCTGTGGTGCTCAGCAAAGTTCACACATTTTAGTTGCAGTACTCCCAAGGACTTGATTGGAATGTGGGAGAGATCTAGTATTTGGTTGTGGTACCAGTGATGCCAAACGGAAGTGCCTCTGGGATCATGAAACATTTATGGGTAAAATGTCGAGATGGCTCTTCAAATAGGTAACACATAATGAACAAATTGCTAATTGTTAAAGATGAGTGTTCTATAATACTGAGATTTGTAGTACTGAGATTTATAATACTCGAATTTATAATATGTTTACAATATATCTATATCTATCTGTTATATATATATATATATATATATATATATATATATATATATATATATATATGGGGGCTGGAGAGATAGCATGGAGGTAAGGCATTTGCCTTTCATGCAGAAGATCATTGGTTCGAATCCCGACATCCCATATGGTCCCCCGAGCCTGCCAGGAGCAATTTCTGAGCTTGGAGCCAGGAGTAACCCCTGAGCGCTGCCAGGTGTGACCCAAAAAACAAAAATGTTTTTATTTATATATAAAATAATATAATATAATATAATATAATATAATATATTATATATGCATATAAATTATAAATTCATAATATAAATTATAAATTAAATATAAATATATTATATAGTATAATATATGATATATTATATAATATGTAACATATGATATATTATAATATAATAATTATAAATATATAAATTTATTTATTTATTTATTTTTGGTTTTGGGGTCACACCCTGCAGTGCTCAGGGGTCACTCCGAGCTCTACACTTAGAAATCAGCCCTGGCAGGCACAGGGGACCATTTGGGATGCCGGGATTCAAACCACCATCCTTCTGCATGCAAGGCAAATGCCTTACCTCCATGCTATCTCTCTGGCCCCATTATATTTATATTTATATAAAATATATATTTGGGGGTTTGGACCACAGTTGGTGGCGATCAGGAGTTCCTCCTGGCTCTGTGTTCAGAAACTGCACTTGGCAGGCTCGGGGGACCATAAGGGTGTGCTCAGGGGTTAAAATATATTACTTTATAAAACTATTATTAATACTTTATACAATTATTACTATTAATATATCTACATATATTTTATATATGGTCTTTATAATGTAATATTTATATTACTGGGATTTGTAATACTGGTATTTATGATACATATTGTACTGTTTTTCTTATTTTTGTGTTCATAGCCAAAAGTAAATTGCTTTTTCCCAGGACGCACTGATGTTCTTGCAGGAGCTCAGAGTGCACAGGTTGTACAGGGGGTCAGGCCACTGCCCTGGATCTGCATTGGCCTGGGGTTGGCTGGTGTCCTATGTGTTGGTTGTTACCTATGTAACAACTGCAAACACAGTGCCAAGATTCAGTTGTTACCAGGGTAAAGTTAAAGATAGAATCTAGATGGGATTCTCCCACCCCTACGTATACTTTTGCAGAGCTGCATATCCAATCTTGCACCTTTTCAGTGGATTCCATAGACAGTCTTTAGCTCTTTGGACAAATATGTTCATGTCCCCTTCTTGAAAACCCATTATCATTAAAACCCATATCATTGACATAATAGGATGGTGATAGCGTGAAAGTTTATGATATCGATGTACAAAGCTTATTGCAACCTTGCAACGCCCCACCAAAATGTTCTTGAGCAAGTCTTTTTTTGTTTGTTTGTTTGTTTTTTGTTTTTGGGCCACACCCGGCAGTGCTCAGGGGTTACTCCTGGCTGTCTGCTCAGAAATAGCTCCTGGCAGGCACGGTGGACCATATGGGACACCGGGATTCGAACCAACCATCCCTGGTCCTGGATCGGCTGCTTGCAAGGCAAACACCGCTGTGACATCTCTCCGGGCCCATTGAGCAAGTCTTTTTAACAAGTTTGTTCAACAGAAGCTTCTGGAACCGAATGTTCTAGCAACATGCTGGGTCAGACATCACCTGTCTTTCAACTCATAAAACGACGCTGGGCTCTCACCTCAGCTCCTGTCTGAGTGCATTGGTCCTCATAGATTGACTTTGGGGAGTCCTGACATCTATGGTCGTGCTCCCTGTTAGAGAGGAACCAGATTCCATCTCTTGGATTGCTGGACATAAAACTACCTCTTCCGGTAAAACATGTATCCCAAGTTTCAGGAATGCTGTTTTTGCTGAGACTCCTGTATTTAGTTCTATGAAGCTAGAGATGAGACTTAATTGACACATTTTGTTAGCTTTTATTTTGGGGCCACACCTGGAGGATGCTCTGGGCTTATTCCTGACTCTACACTTAGGAATTACTTCTGGCAGGCTCAGGGGATTTTATAGGGAGTGGGGGGTGGTGTGGTGGTGGTGGTGGTGGTGGCTGTTGAACCTGTTGGCCACGTGCAAGGCAAACTACCTTACCTATGCTGAGGACCCTGTGATAAGATATTTTAGCTTGTTTATTGATAACATAACTTTGATGGCAAATGTTTATTGATAACAGATAACTTTGTTTATGAGACTGACAGCTGCCTACTGTGCTAAGGAGACCACTACATAATTTTGTGTATTGATAACATAGTTTCTTCTTCTTTTCAGGCTCCCTTTCTGTTGCTGATAGAAATTAGATACAGCTCACTTGACAGTTTCTAAGCTTATGTTTTCTTTTGGAAGTGTTCTGTACTGCACATTTTGCTAAGCTTTGCATTTTCATATTTATTTTCTTATTTTTTTTACCCTCCTTACCAAATTTTAACTATTACTTCAGTTTTGTAATCACAAAAATCTACGTAGTAATTTTTTTTTTTTTGCTTTGCCTTTTTACAGTTCCCACCCCTTTACTTCTGTTGGTCTTTTCTTTGGATTAAGCAGTAATATGCAATCAGGAGTGTCAAGTTGATTCACCCCATACCTTGTGACCTGAAATGTGTGGATACTGCACCTCAGCATCAAACTGTACAATAGTCTCTCTTCTAAGATCTAGAGAGAAAAGGTGAGGGAAATGATAAAGTTTTTTCTTGTGTGAGAAAATTCCAATTTTGCCTCCTTCCCAGAAATATTTTGTTTTGTTTTGTTTTGTTTTGGGTCACACCCAGCAGCACTCAGGGTTACTCCTGGCTCTACACTCAGAAATCACTTCTGGCAGGCTCAGGGGACCATGTGGGATGCCGGGATTTGAACCACCGTCCTTCTGCATGCAAGGCAAATGCCCTACCTCCATACTATTTCTCCAGCCTTCCTTGTTAAAGCAGTTCTAAAGGGGCTGGCGAGGTGGCACTAGAGGTAAGGTTCTGCCTTGCAAGCGAATGCCAAGGAAGAACCCCGGTTCAATCCCCCTGCGTCTTATATGGTCCCCCCAAGCCAGGGGCAATTTCTGAGCACTTAGCCAGGAGTAACCCCTGAGCATCAAATGGGTGTGCCCCCCCAAAAAAAACCAAAAAAATTCTTTTTAGGGACCAGAGAGATAGCATGGAGGTAAGGTGTTTGCCTTTCATGCAAAAATCGCTCCTGGCAGGCTTGGGGGACCATAAATGGATGCCGGGATTCGAACCACCATCATTCAGCATGCAAGGCAAATGCCCTACCTCCATACTATTTCTCTGGCCCTCCTTGTTAAAGCAGTTCTAAAGGGGCCGGCAGGTGGCGTGTTGTGTATGTAAACATTTTATGGGATTAGTATGTTACTGACCCTACCCTGATCAGTGATTGTGCCCTACCCTAGTGTGTGACCTGGCATTCTACCCCCACCCTAGGGTGGTACCTTATTCTGCTTCCACCATTGGGTGGTATCTGATCCCACCATTGGGTGGTACCTGATTCTGGGGGATAAAAACAAGGGTCTGTGGAAGGCGAGGGGCTTTTTTGCTGGAACTGATGCTGAGGCTTTGGACTTCAGTCTTGTCCACCGAATAAAGCTAATATTTCCACAAGCCTGACTGCGAGCTGTTTACCCTCCGTTTTACCTCAGAACCGTCGGCTAGACAGGGTGGCAGACGTGTGCTCCAAGCTGGAGGGGAAAGACCTCATCCTCCATCCCTCCATCAGTCAACCTAATAAGGGGCTGACTTGCAACATAATGACGCCCGAACAGGCTGAACCTGGACCCTCAATAACTGTAAGTGAAATACTTCATTGAAAATTTCCTCTGCTGACCATTAAATGGTTTCTGTGGTTAGTCATGTGGATTCTGCCACCTTTTTGCTTATGCATTGATTCTCTATTATACAAGTGGATTATTCCATTTTGTTTAAAACTAATTGGTTTTGATCTAAGGACAATCACTGCAGTTGAATGGTTGTGGTCTATATTTCAAATGAAAATTGCATTGTCTCCAGCTGTCATAGTTTGTGGAATTTCTGTGTTGGCTCACATTGTTACTGTGAGCATAGTTATTGGCTGGGATTTAGGAAATAGAAAGTGTAGAAATGGTGAGGCTTAAACCAGTATGGATAATAAGGAAATCTTTCTGACAAAAAATCAGACCAAGGTGCAGGCTGACGAATCCAGCCCCACCATCAACAATATAGGAATTTTTGCTGGAAGAAAAACAACTCAAAAAGTTAAGCATTCTAGCGAATTGCATGACACTAGTGACTCACACAATGATCAACCTCCGGTGCTAACTCCACAAGTGAGGCCTGATTCTATTCACAAAATTGAATTGCACAACAGTGCAGATTCAGATGATGAACCACACGCACGGCCTCAGAGCTCTATTCAGAGTAATTTTGCTAATCCGGCCTCATCCCCTTTACACGGGGTAAATGTTTCTAACTATGTACCCTATCAGATGAAAGAATTAGATCAGTTTAAAAAAGCATAGAAAGAGTATGGTCTAAAATCACCAGTGTAGAGTTACTAAGACTTTGGAGTCATAACTCATCTTGGACTTTGTATGATTTTAAAACAGGGGTCTTCAAACTACGGCCCGCAGGCCACATATTGTATTTATTCCCATTTTGTTTCTTCACTTCTAAATAAGATATATGCAGTGTGCATAGAAATTTGTTCATAATTTTTGTTTTTACTATAATCTGGCCCTCCAACAGTCTGAAGGACAGTGAACTGGCCCCCTGTTTAAAAAGTTTGAGTACCCCTGTAAGAATTGCTGAAATATGGGGCTGGAGAGATAGCATGGAGGTAAGGCGTTTGCCTTTCATGCAAGAGGTCATCGGTTCGAATCCCAGCGTCCCATATGGTCCCCCGTGCCTGCCAGGAGCAATTTCTGAGCATGGAGCCAGGAGTAACCCTGAGCACTGCCGGGTGTGACCCAAAAACCACAAAAAAAAAAAAAAAAAAAAAAAAAAAGAATTGCTGAAATATGCCTGTCATCTAAACAGCGAACTGAATGGGAAATGTACTATTCAGAAGGCATAACAGCCAAATTATATAGCCTGGATTATACGAAAAAACAAGTGGTAGATGTTACTCTATCGTATGAATTATTGATGGCAGAAAATAAATTTACAAATATTCAGACCCAGCAGCACCCAGACAGGCGTAGCCCCAGGAGGAACCCGGGGCCGCAAGTGCATTCAAAGTGTCGATGATCAATGTGTCCTGCAATTCACATTAATTCTCGCAGCTAGCTGCGTTCTTCATCAACGCACGAGCTGAGTGATCCACCGCTGAGTCGTATCATGGCTTGAAAAAATTCATCACGATAAGGGAATTAATTTACTCCACATCAGGGAGTGCCGGATTAGACATATTATGCCCAGAGGACATTACAATTTACCCAGGAGCATGCCCTTACATGTTAGAAACTGGCATTGTGGGCCCGCCACCCCCAGATACTATGGGTTTGATTCTTGGCAGAAGTTCCCTCAACATAAAGGGTATATCAGTAACCACTGGTGTCATTGACTCAGATTCTATGGGAGAAATCATTGTAGTTATTACTGTACCAGTTACATGGACCTTTAAAAAAGGAGAAGCAATTGCCCAGATAGTAATAGTGCCTTATGTCAAATTTGGGACTTCAGATAAGACTAGAATTGGAGGTTTTGGAAGCACAGATCTGGGTGCTGCTCAAAATCCAATCGTGGCTCTGGTTACTAAATTTAAAGATGAACACCCAATCATCAAACTTCACTTGGAAGGGCAACCCTTTGATGGCATGATAGATACGAGTGCTCAGGTTACCATAATTTCTGATAAAGAATGACCAGAAAATTGGCCTTTTCAGGAAATCCCGTATTCGCTAGAAGGAGTAGGAGGCCTGAGCTCCTGTCTGTTGAGTACGAGGACTCTGATATTTTACGGCCCAGAAAATCAAAAAGTGATAATCAGACCTCACGTGGGCCCGTTTCCCCCATCCCTGTGGGGCCATGACCTCAGAATAAACAATGAAACAGATTTACAGGACTTATTCTCTTATGTTATTGACTGTTTACAAACATCAGGACTGAAAATAGCTTTAGAAAAAATACAGACAATGCCACCATATCAACATTTGAGTTTTATTTTGAACTGAAAGTCAATATGTCCACAAAAAAATTCTATCAAAAAAGTAAACCTCAGAACGCTTAATGATTTTCAGAGACTTTTAGGTGACGTAAATTGGCTCCACCCTGCACTAGGAATCCCGAATGCAGAGTTGCCTAATCTGTTTAAAACATTGGAGGGTGACCCTGCTTTAGATAGCTCGAGAAACTTAACAACAGCTGCCAAAAATGAATTGGACATCTTCTTGAGCAGATTACAAAAATCGTTTCTCCTAAGATTCATCCCAGGAGAAAAGGTATTTCTGTTAATCTTCCCTACTATAGAAACCCCCACAGGGGCCTTGATGCAACAGTCAGGACCTTTGGAATGGGTGTATTTACATAACAAACAGCCTCGCTCTGTTGTCCCCTACTTTCAACTGATTTCAGAGATTATTATCAAGGCAAGACTCAGATCTATATCTGTATTAGGTTTTGACCCAGATATAATAGTTTTGCCACTACCAAAAAAAGGAAATTGAGTCAATATTGCCTCTTTTTTTTTTTTGGTTTTTGGGCCACACCTGGTAACGCTCAGGGGTTACTCCTGGCTATGAGCTCAGAAAGGGCCCTCTCAGATTTCACAGGAGAAATATCCCCCCATTATCCAGCAGGAAAAACTTGGGACTTTTTAAAGAAAACTCAGTTTGTAATTTCTTTAATTGTTCGGGATTCCCCTATTCCCAATGCCAAGGTTTTTTACATTGATGGATCCCAAAATGGAAAAGGAGGAATAATCGGAGACAACATTAATATGACCATAGATACCAAATATAAATCTGCACAGAAAGTTGAATTAGCAACGTTAATTTACCTGTAAGAAAATGTATTTGAAGCCATGAATATAGTTTCTGATTCTTTGTATGTGGTAAATTTATGTCATGTGATAGCCACTGCTTCCCTTAATGCTAATAACCCAATCATACAGAACTTACTTAAACAATTATAGCAGCTTCTTCAAAAATGAACTGAGCCCATCTTCATCACGCATATTAGAGCCCACTCAGGTCTTCCAGGACCGATGGCTTAAGGAAATAAAACTGCTGACTTGCTAACAATGCCTATATTTAAATCAGCTGTAGAGGAACATTCAGCCCTACACACAAATGTTCGCCGTTTACATGTGAATTACCAAATTCCATAGAGGCAAACTAGAGAAATTGTAGAAAACTGCAACATATGTGCACCGTTAACAAAAAAGACTCACATAGCAGGAGCAAACCCAAGAGGCTTACAGTCTAACGAACTTTGGCAAATGGATATAACTCAAACAGATTTATTTCCAAGAAAACCTTATCTTCATGTTGTGGTGGACACTTGTTCTCGGTTTATGTGGGCAATTCTTATGTCTTCTCAAAATTCTAAGGCTGTTTGTAGTTTTCTTTTACAATGTTTTTTTTTGTGAGGTATTCCATATTCTATAAAAACTGACAATGGGCTAGCCTATATTAGCAAAACTTTTGAATTTTTTTTTGTAAAGAATGGCAGATATGGGCCCGGAGAGATAGCACAGCGGTGTTTGCTTTGCAAGCAGCCGATCCAGGACCAAAGGTGGTTGGTTCGAATCCTGGTGCCTGAGCAGACAGCCAGGAGTAACCTCCTGAGCACTGCCGGGTGTGGCCCAAAAACCAAAAAAAAAAAAAAAACAAAAAACAAAAAAAATAATGGCAGATATGACATCCGAAAGGAATCCCTTACAATTGTAGGGGACAGGCCATTATAGAAAGGACTCACAGATCCTTAAAAACTCAATTACAAAAAAATATAAAAAGAGGTTTACCACCAATGAATTTGACTCTTATCACACTAAATTACTTAAACTTACCCCAAGGGGAAAGTTACACTGCAGCGGAAAGACATTTTAAAGAAGATATTCAGAGACAAGAAACAACCCATAAACCTATTTGGATCAAGGAGGATGAAAAATGAATAGCTGGATATCTTCTCCTGAGAGAAAGGGGTTATGCCTTGTTTCTACAAATAATAACTCTCCCAAGAAATTTTGGGTTACATTACACCTTGTTAGAAATTGGACTAGTACAAATGATCAGGTTCAGACTATAAATTCCCTTTCAGAGCAAAAACAGAATACTCAAGACATTAACAATAGTAATATTGCTGAGGTCTCTGGGGCAGGGAACAAGGATTTAGCTGTCATACACCATACATTGAGTGAGACTGATGGTAGTGATAAACCCTTACACTCCAAGATGCAAAAGGAAAGACAGGAACCTGTCTTAACTGGGCTACATGAACTCAATATTGTAATGCTTGTATAATATTTCAGATTTGACTCAGTATTTTCATCAAGATCATTATAAAAAGAATATTAACAAGAAAAATCCAATGGGGGGCTCGGAAAGATAGCACAGCGGTGTTTGCCTTACAAGCAGCCTATCCAGGACCAAAGGTGGTTGATTCAAATCCGGGTGTCCCATATGGTCCCCTGTGCCTGCCAGGAGCTATTTCTAAGCAGACAGCCAGGAGTAACCCCTGAGCACCGCTGGGTGTGGCCCAAAAACCAAAAACCAAAACCAAAAACAAACAAACAAACAAACAAAAAAGAAAAATCCAATGGGGCATGAAGGTAAATTAGCGGAAGAATTTGTTCGGTTCATCAAAACCATGGGAAATGGATTTCATAGATATATTAACCCTGAAAGCTTCAAAGTAACAATTGGTTTACTTAATGACCAGTTTGCTGGACACAATCAGCAGGATCCACACAAACTACTGATGTTTCTAATAGAGGGACTACATCACGACTTGCTTACTGTAAATCTAATGACAGAAAACTACACATCATATGCAGCCCCCCAGGGACCTCGATCCAGACTCGCGGGAGAGGCTGGAGACCACAACAGTTATTCCCGAGTCACGAAGAGGATTCTGGCCTGAAAGAAAAGAGGGATTGGGAAGACAAAGAGACTCAAGGCGAAAAGTTCCGATCAAGAGTCCGTTTATTCTGGGAGGGGGCTAGCCTTTTATAGTCAGGCCAAACAAAGAGAAAGGGGCAAGGCATTCTTGGAATAATTGTAACTTTCCACAGGCACATCTTGTTTTTTCAAAATTAACAAGGCTGTACATCACGAAGCTGGCATTCATCAATCATGAGGCCCATACCGTCTTAGAGCAACAAAGTATAAGACTTAATTTCTGCCCAGGCCCACCAGCCTCTATCTTTATGGGAACATCTTGGTGCCTGTGGTTGACTTCCCTAGCTCTGAGGTATGCAGTGACTCCCCTTTTCTTTAGGTCCAAGGGCAAAGGCCACATTTGCTAGCTGCTTAGGCTGGCAGCTCCTGCTAATTGTCACATAGGCACTTTTGCTCAGACTTTCAGAGACTCCATTTTGATTTTAGAATAAAGGGCTTTTAGTTATGCCAAACAGTCTCCAACAATCTTATGGAAAATGAAAATTATGAACAATTTAGTCCAGAACACCAAAAGGCTCACAAATCTATTATTTATGATCTCTTTCAAGAACAATTCAATACTACAGTGTCTCACATGCCACCAAAAGTCTGAGATTTATGAGACATTTGTTCATTTGTCTCTGGCTGTTACAGCTACAGATAAATGTACATTACAGGAATGCCTCTCTGAATTCTTTTAAAAAAGAAGAGTTAAGGGATGACAACAAAGAAAACGTATTTATGGAAACTGCCACCAGTACTTATAATACACTTGAAACGTTTTGTTTTTGATGGAAAACAAATAAAAAAATTGCACACTTATGTGGATTTTCCTTTAGAAGACTTCAATTTAGTAGAATTCACTTCAGAGAATAAAAGCAAGATTAAGAAATACACCTTGGCTTTTCTCTGCTGAGCCTGCCTACATCCAAAGACTATAACCTCTTCAGGACCCACACCCGGTAAGATGTCCCCACCCAACGCACTTGGGGCCAATTCCTGCCGTGATTGGGTACCCAGAGACTTATAAACCACAGCAGCCTTGCTCTCTGCCTTTTCTCTGCTGAGCCTGCCTACATCCAAGGACTATAACCTCTTCAGGACCCATCCTGGTAAGATGTCCCCACCCAACGCACGTGGGGCCAATTCTTGCCGTGATTGGGTACCCAGAGACTTATAAACCACAGCAGCCTTGCTCTCTGCCTTTTCTCTGCTGAGCCTGCCTACATCCAAGGACTATAACCTCTTCAGGACCCACACCCGAAACGCGGCCGCTCCGCTTCACTTCGCAGCCGTACTTATCTTGTAACCCCTGAATTCCATTTCTGTATATTTTAAGAAGCAATCTACAGCCTTGCCAATGGAGTAATTTGGCAGTACACCCCCATATTTGCAGAAATCAAGATGACTCCTCTAATAATCTAAAAAGTAGGAAACAAATAGGTATGCTCTCAAGAAGTTTAGAGTAGAATTATGGAAAATGTTCAGGGAGCTCAAAAAAAAAAAGCATCGACAAACTTGACTGGAACAGAATTAAGCATCAAGATTTGTCAAGGGAAATTAGAAATTTTCACAGTGAACTAACAGATCAGAAAAACTGAGCTTACCAGAGCCCTTATTCATAGCCTGAGGAGTGCTGGGAGGCTTGGCAGGCCCACAGCTGTCCTTGTCTTTTTCCCCTGACTCCAGGCCTTCCCTGGGTGCCAGCTCAGATGGTCAGTAGGGGGTTCAGGTGGACTCTTAGAGGTCCCCAGGTTCCCCCTCCCTAAGTACTCCAGGGGGGAGGTGCTTGGGGAGGAGGGCAGGCAGACATCTGGCTTCCGGTTTCCTCTTTGATTCTGGAGACCAGCTCTTGCCAGGTATGGGGTTTGCAGAGGCCCCATACAAGAGCCTTTCTCCCTAGCCTGAGGAGTACTGGGAGGCTTGGCAGGACCCCAGCCGTCCTTGTCTTTTTCCCCGGACTCCAGGCCTTCCCTGGGTGCCAGCTCAGATGGCCAGAAGTGGGTTCAGGTGGACTCTTAGAGGTCCCAAGTTTCCCCCCTCCCTCCGTACTCCAGGGGGGAGGTGCATGGGGAGGAGGGCAGGCAGACATCTGGCTTCCAGTTTCCTCTTTGATTCTGGAGACCAGCTCTTGCCAGGTGTGGGGTTTGGGGAGGCCCCAAGCAGAGCCTTTCTCCCTAGCCTGGGGAGTGCTGGGAGGCTTGGCAGGCCCCTAGGCATCCTTGTCTTTTCCCCCTGACTCCAGGCCTTCCCTGGGTGCCAGCTCAGATGGCCAGAAGTGGGTTCAGGTGGACTCTTAGTGGTCCTCAGGTTCCCATTCCCTTCGTACTCCAGGGAGGAGGTGTATGAGGAGGAGGGCGGGCAGACATCTGGCTTCCGGTTTCCTCTTTGATTCTGGAGACCAGCCCTTGCCAGGTATGGGTTTTGGGGAGGCCCCATACCAGAGCCTTTCTCCTTAGCCTGGGGAGTGCTGGGAGGCTTGGCAGGACCTCAGCCGTCCTTGTCTTTTTCGCCTGACTCCAGGACTTCCCTGGATGCCAGCTCAGATGGCCAGAAGTGGGTTCAGGTGGACTCTTAGTGGTCCTCAGGTTCCCCCTCCCTCCATACTCCCGGGGGAGGTGCAAGGGGAGGAGGGCGGGCAGACATCTGGCTTCCAGTTTCCTCTTTGATTCTGGAGACCAGCTCTTGCCAGGTATGGGGTTTGGGTAGCCCCATACCAGAGCCTTTCTCCCTAACCTGGGGAGTGCTGGGAGGCTTGGCAGGTCCCTTGCCATCCTTGTCTTTTCCCCCTGACTCCAGGCCTTCCCTGGGTGCCAGCTCAGATGGCCAGAAGTGGGTTCAGGTGGACTCATAGTGGTCCTCAGGTTCCCCCCTGTAACTCCACCCTGGACCCTGAATTTAGGTGTACCTACCTGAGAGCCTCCCATTCCGGGGAGTGGTCTTGAAAGGTTATATAAGGCCTTTGGCCCAGGGGATTAGGCGCTCACTCCCTTTTGGTCTTTGGCCAGCATGGAGGTCAAATGGAATATAAATGAATGGAGATAAGATGCAGAGCTAGCTAAGAATAGCAAATGCTTAAAAGGTTATGATATAGGCGACACATGTGGTGAATAGGGCATGAATAAAGTTGATGCTTCCTGATGCCTGTCTCTGGATGAGTGATTCCCCCGTTTACCTAAACCTGGGACCCACCAGCTGAATGGGGATTGCAGAGCCACGTGGCCTGGGATGGCAGAGAAAAATCCCTCCATCTATCCACCTCCATCCAGCACCATTGTTAATTATTTAATGCAACATCTGGCGCTCCGAACTCTGACCTGAAACCTGGACCCAAGAAAACAGCGAATATGGTGAGATTTCTGCTTTTCTGTTTGATTTTGGCTCTTCTCAGATGGAGTCAGCCCAAAGTGTTTGGCCACGTGAAGCCATGTTCAAAGATGGCCGCGACCCCTTCTAGGGGCAAAAATATCAGTAAAATAGGGAGTTGAACACTTGTATCACTCCCATCCAAGACTCAGGACTTAAACTTTGTTGCTGAAAATCCTTTTTCCAAAAACCTCGGCCTCCTCAGATACTGATGGAGGGCCTTAATTGGAAAAGGTTCAGAAAGAAAAAGCTTCTACAAGCAGACTGATTTTCTGAGAATGACCTTCGGCTTAAATTTGGATTTTGACTTTGGAAATTTCGGACTGGACTTTTAGTTTGAACTCAACATCTACACATGCCCTGTGGAAAAAAAGCTGCAAACAAGTTGTGTTGTGGCAGCAGTGATCAGCCAACAGTGCCCGTCCTGCAGCAAAGAAGCGGCGAAAAGCTCCTAATCAGCCCAGAAGCGGCAACGCCTGTGGCTCAGCTCGGCTCAGCTCTACTCCAGAAAATCGGCGAGCCTGGGATCTGCCCTCCAAATCAGAAAGGTGAAACAGAGAGCGAACCAGCTGTGTGGCCTGGGACTATGGAAGTAAACCACGTGGTGAGAACAGCGTGCGACAAATTAATCATCTGGACATTTGATTTTAGGTGAAGGAATTTCACTATTGGTGTTGGTAATAGGAAAAAATTAGGTAGTAGTGTAAAAAATTTAAAAAAAGGAGTAATAACAGTTTAGCCCATTTAAAGATCTGATTTCTAACTGCCTGCATCTTTGTCTTGATTAAGTCATTTTCTTTGTAATTTAAATGTGTTTTGTTTTCTATAGCTAATATTTTCAATTGCAAAATGTTTTACTGTGTGTATTTTAATGTACTTAGCCTGTTTTTAAAATGTATGTTATGCATTTATGCTGTAGTACTTGTATGTAGGGAAGGTAATAGGAACAGAAAGTTCCCCCAATATAGTTTAAAAGTATAGGAACATGAAAGTTCCGGAATAGTGCTTGGTAGAAAAGCATTAAGAAAATTTTAAGTTACAGGTGTATAGTATATTTTGCAGAAATGTTATGTTTTTGAAAAGGGCTGGAATGTTAATTTTCACTTTATTACATTGTTGCTATTAAAATATTAACCCACCTTTGGCTAAAGGTGGAGTCAGGATTACAAAAGGTTCTTTTATATTTCAGAGAAGGGGGAGATGTAACTCCACCCTGGATTTAGGTGTACCTACCTGAGACCCTCCCATTCCGGGGAGTGGTCTTGAAAGGTTATATAAGGCCTTTGACCCAGGGGATTAGGCTCTTTTGGCCTTTTGGTCTTTGGCCAGCATGGAGGTCAAATGGAAGATGGCTGAAAGGAGTTAAGATGCAGGGCTAGCTAAGAATATCAAATGCTTAAAATGTTATGATATAGGGCATGAATAAAGTTGATGCTTCCTGATGCCTGTCTCTGGATGAGTCTGATTCCGTCATTCACCTAAACCTGGGACCCGCCAGCTGAATGGGGATTGTGGAGCCACGTGGCCTGCGATGGCAAAGAAAGATCCCTCCCTCCATCCATCTCCATCCTTGCTAATCCACCACCATCGTTAATTATTTAATGCTACACCCCCTCCCTCCATACTCCAGGGGGGAGGTGCATGGGGAGGAGGGCAGGCAGACATCTAGCGTCCGGTTTCCTCTTTGATTCTGGAGACCAGCTCTTGCCAGGTATGGGGTTTGCAGAGGCCCCATACCAGAGCCTTTCTCCCTAGCCTACAGAGTGCTGGAAGCTTGGCAGGCCCCTAGTCATCCTTGTCTTTTTTCCCTGACTCCAGGCCTTCCCTGGGTGCCAGCTCAGATGGCCAGAAGTGGGTTCAGGTAGACTCTTAGAGGTCCCAAGTTTCCCCCCTTCCTCCGTACTCCAGGGGGGAGGTGCATGGGGAGGAGGGCAGGCAGACATCTGGCTTCTGGTTTCCTCTTTGATTCTGGAGATTAGCTCTTGCCAGGTATGGGGTTTGCAGAGTCCCCATACCAGAGCCTTTCTCCCTAGCCTGAGGAGTACTGGGAGGCTTGGCAGGCCCCCAGCCGTGCTTGTCTTTTTCCCCTGACTCCAGGCCTTCCCTGGGTGCCAGCTCAGATGGCAAGAAGTGGGTTCAGGTGGACTCTTAGTGGTCCTCAGGTTCCCCTCTCTCTCCGTACTCCAGTGGGGAGGTGCATGGGGAGGAGGGTGGGCAGACATCTGGCTTCCGGTTTCCTCTTTGATTCTGGAGATTAGCTCTTGCCAGATATGGGTTTTGGGGAGGCCCCATACCAGAGCCTTTCTCCCTAGCCTGAGGAGTGCTGGGAGGCTTGGCAGGCCCCCAGCTGTTCTTGTCTTTTTTCCTGACTCCAGGCCTTCGCTGGGTGCCGGCTCAGATGGCCAGAAGTGGGTTCAGGTGGACTCTCAGTGGTCCTCAGGTTCCCCTCTCTCTCCGTACTCCAGGGGGGAGGTGCATGGGGAGGAGGGCGGGAAGACATTTGGCTTCCGATTTCATCCTTGATTCTGGACACCAGCTCTCGCCAGGTATAGGGTTTTTCTCCCCTGGACTTCAGTCTTTCTTTGGGCACCAATCTAGGTGGACTCTATAGGGGTCAACAGGCTTTCCCCCTATCTCCCCCTACACTAATGGGAATGTGCTCTGGGAGGAGCGCAGGCTGTTCTAGCACTTTATTATATTGGGACAGTCAGTGGAAATTTTTTCTCTTTGTTTTCATATTGATAGTATTGTGTGCATATAGTCTATATATCCATAATATCCATCTTGTATTGGGACCTTGATACCGCCCTACAAAGCTGATTTCTAATATTTTACTGCCTCAGTCCCAACCCTTACTTCCCCCCATCCTACCATGTAGGTTCAGCTAATGACATGAAGCTCACCACATAGAATGATAAGTGCAGTTAGAAAAATAATTACACTGAAAACTATCATAACAATGTGAATGAATGAGGGAAAAAGAAAGCCTGTCTCGAGTACAGGTGTGGGTGGGGTGGGGAGTAGGTAGATCTGGGAAATTGGTGGTGGGAATCCTGAACTGTGAAGGGGGGTGTTCTTTACATGACTGTAATCATACAACTACAATTATATTGGTAATAATGGTGTTTAAATAAAGATAATTTAAAAAAAATAAAAAAAAGAAATACAACTTGTCATCAGTGTCAAACCATTATGGTAAAGTTCACTATGGACACTGTACTTCATACTGTAAAATTGCTGCAAAACAACACTGGATCAATTTTGATGACAAGATCAAAAAGTTCCTAATACATTGGTGAAATCCACAGCAGCATACAACCTGTTTTATACTTCTTAAAGATCTACAATGAACACCAGATAATCATTTCACTTCCTTATCAGTTGCTATTAATGCTCTATGATTCTTTCCACAAGCATGATCAATGAATAGGATTAAAAATTATGGATCCCCTATGTGTTTCCTTGTATGGTAGATTTATGTCTTAATTTCATTTTGCTCTAGGTCTCAGTTAGTCATGAAATCTTACAATTTAATTTAGTCAAGGTTCACCTCAAAGAAAAATTTCTCATATTAATGTTGTTTTTCTTTCCAGGTATACTCATTTAACGACTTTCACTCTTTTTATTTTAACATCATTACTTTATTTCCTTCAATTTAGATTTTAAGATGCTGACATAATGATACTTTTTTTTTCATAATGATATTTTTAGGTGGACTTTCTTCACAGTTATTCTTGCCTGTGATTGACTATCATAGAGTTACTGTTATACAATAACTTTGTGTATATACTGTTATACACTTATGGTAGAGTGTTCCATGTTTGTATTATGCATGAAATTATTCTCTTTCAGATCTGCTCTGCTCTGCCATTAAAAAAAAATTTTTTTTGAATTTGAAATGATTCATTTAAACAGTTGCTGGCTATTACATTTTAAGGCACTTTTAGTTGATTCAGCTGAATTCTTTTTTCTTTTGCTCTATTTTGGATCCTTCCCAACAAATATTTTTTGGTATGAGTGAGTGTTATGGCCATATTTTTTGTGAAGTCTGTATGTATATATCTTGTTCAGTGTCTGTCTTTTTTGCATATTTTGTATATAGTTCCCTTTTTCCTAACTTTATCTTCCCCAATTTAGTCTTCCTTATCCTTCTCTCTCTCTTCCTAGTCCTTTAAATTTAATTTTCAGGATTCCCTTCACATGTGCAATTCATCTTCTTCACCCACAACTACAAGCCTCCTGATCTCGGCCTCAGGAAGAAATCCATAACTGTTGGAGTTTTGTACCATGTTTGCTGCAAACTTGTTGGAAATGAAGTCACCTGGAATTTGTATCACAATATAACACCAGAGAAAAGATCCATGGATAAGACCCACAGTCTCTGGATCCCAGTTAAACTGTGTTATCTAAATTTCTGGTTTTTCATCCACATACACAGTGCTATTGTTGACCATTTCTACAATGGCTACCCCAAGATTGCATCGATCCCAAAGGAAATGTAGAAGCCCAACCAACTCATGATGGTAAATGATGTAATGCTTGGGGATGCCCCAACACATGTATTACTGTACTGGCCTTCCTTCTTCATTCAGCTTGATGTTATCTTCTGTACCAGGCTTCAACCCGCTTTTCCAGACCATCAAGTGTTTTTTGCCAGTCTTTTCAGAGTTCCAGACCCCTCATCTTTACAGATTGGTATTGGACTCTGTAGAAATTTTACCTTTTGTATTTTTCTTATAATTATGATTATAATTGTAATCCTTTGAATTTATATTTGGTACTACACTTCTTTTGACTATTGTAATTAATGTTTTTCTATTTTAGTTTTTTTTTTTTTTTTTTTTTTTTTTTGGTTTTTGGGTCACACCCGGCGGTGCTCAGGGGTTACTCCTGGCTGTCTGCTCAGAAATAGCTCCTGGCAGGCACAGGGGACCATATGGGACACTGGGATTCGAACCAACCACCTTAGGTCCTGGATCGGCTGCTTGAAATGCAAACGCCGCTGTGCTATCTCTCCAGGCCCCTATTTTAGTTTTTAATCTTAGGAATTTATGTTGTATTACATTAGGGTTTTGCTTTCTTGACTTTAGGTTAGTGGGTTAGATATTGTTGTCTACAATTTCCTAAATAATATTTTTGTCTGTTCTCAGGTTTTTTTGCGTGGGCACATCATAGGCAAAATACTAGTTTTATAGGAGGTGGCATCCATTTTGGATGGATCCTCAAGTTGTTTATTTACACAGGGAGGGTCTCTGCCTTAAACATTTTGTTTTGGTTTGTGACTTAAGCTCCCATCTATAAATAATCAACTGTATTGGTACATCAATTTCGACATCATATGGACTTCAGCCTGGATTAAGAACTTGGATTAAGTTCAGAAGCCTATTGATCATCATTGCAGTGCCCCCCACTGTGCAGGGGGTATATGCTTCTTCCTCCAAAATAAGGGCCTAATTCAATGCCCTCAAAGATGGGCTTCCTGGTCTACCTGGACTTGAATGAAAATGGGTCCGGAGAGATAGCATGAAGATAAAGTGTTTGCCTATCATGCAGAAGGTCATTGGTTTGGATTCCGGTATCTGCCAGGAGTGATTTCTGAGTGTGAAGCCAGGAGTAACTCCTGAGCGCTGCCAGGTGTGACCCAAAAACCTAAAACCAAAAACCACCAGCAACAACAACAACAAATAAAGAAAAGGTGCTTCTTCTCATCTGCTACACAATCTTTCTGGTGTCTCTTAGAAGGATCTATGTACATCTTAGATTTATCTTCTCAGGAGCTTGTAGTTGATTCCTTGATACATGTGTCTGGTTTTAGACACCCTGTGTTTAGGATAGAAGTTTTTCTTTACATTTTCCTGTGATGCGCTTATGCAAACAGCCAGTCTTTTATTATTGACTAGTTTTTCCTTTAATAATTGTAGACAATATTACTAAAAACCTCAGAACCACCAGCTGAGCAGGGTGGCAGATGCGTGCTCCGAGCTGGAGGGGAAAGACCTCATCCTCTATCCCTCCATCAGTCAACCTCTTCAGAAACTGACTTGCAACAGTGGCGCTAGAGGTAAGGTGTCTGCCTTGCAAGCGCTAGCCAAGGAAGGACCGTGGTTCAATCCCCCGGCGTCCCATATGGTCCCCCCAAGCCAGGGGCAATTTCTGAGCTCTTAGCCAGGAGTAACGCCTGTTCTTTGTGGCCCAAAGAACACCAAAAAAAAAAAAAAAAAAAAAAAGCGCAGTTCTAAAGACTCACATCCTTGTGAAAGGCTGCAGTTGGCATGAATGACCAATGATAGTGGAGCAGAGTCACTCTTCATCATTGACTCATATTGTTAGAGCTACAGAGACCCTTTGAACTTTTCATGTTTATGTTTCATGTTTCAGGTCCCAAAATGATAAGTAACATTACTCAGCCTGCCCAGACTTGCGGTTGATATATATATATATATATATATATATATATATATATATATATATATATATATATATATATATATATTTGAATTATCGGCATAAAATATTTTAATATTTCACCCTAAAAAAGTGTATTGGGACTATTTGAGTTAACTATAAAGTTATTTCTTTGATAAAAGTTACAGTTTACTAGGGATGAAGCAATAGCACAGCAAGTAGGATGTTTGCCTTGCACTCAACCAACCCAGGTACAATTCTATGGTTGCCGAGCCTACCAGATATAATTCCTTGTTTTTTTTTGTTGTTGTTGTTGTTTTTTTTTTTGGTTTTGGGTCAGGTATAATTTCTAAGAACAGAGCCAGGAGTAACCTTTGGCCACTGCCAGGTGTGATCCAAAGTGTAAAAAAAGCAAAAACAAAATTTGGTGGGGCTGGAGCAGTAGGGCATTTGCCTTGCATGCCACTGACATAGGACAGACTGCAGTTTGGTCCCCCAAGCCAGGAGCGAGTCTGAGCACATAGCCAGGAGTAACTCCTGAGCTGACCGGGTGTGGCCCACAAACCAATATATATATATATATATACACACACACACATACATATATATATTAACTTATTCAATCATTGTGAAACAGTTACAAAGTTCTTCATAATAAAGTTTCACTCCTACAATGTCCAAGCACCCATCCTTTCACCACTGTCTACTTTTTTCCACCAATATCCCCAGTTTCCCTTCTCTCTCCCCTGCCCAATTTGCTTCTACAGCTGACAGTTTTTTTTCTTTTTTCCTATTAGGCACTGTGGTTTGCAATACTTTTACTGAGTAGGTGTCATGCATATCATCTTAGGCACCTGTTCTTGGCCAGAGTGACCACTTCCCACTATGGTTGTTATATTGATCCCTTCTCTGACCTAACTGCCTTCTCTCCATGGTGGCAAGCTTTCCACTAAGGACCAGGCTTGACTGAAAATCCTTGTGCTCTGTATCCTGGGCAGAGAAATTGCTGCTCCTTTTTGGATGGCTCTATGTCCTGTCCATCCAATGTAGCTTCTAAAGTGACAGTGAATTTGATACATGCATGGGATTTGCCCAACCCTGGCAGAGGTTGTATTTGTGATGCTTAACCTAGTCTAATGCTATCAAGCTTCACATTTTGTAGATGAGATAGCAGAAATTCACTCAATGTAGCTGCTCAATGTTTTTTTAAATTTGATAGCATTAGCAATACTGTTAATGATAGGGTTTTTTATGCATACAGTATTCTTATACCATAATCCTCCATCGAAGTGTCAGCTTTCTTCCACCATTGTTTGGACGTTTTCAATAGATACTGAGAAGTGAGATTTCTTGGAAGCTCAATTCTTGAATTTTTTGGGAAAGCATCCATATTGTTTTATGAAGAGGTTGAATAAGTCAACGTTCCCATCAGCTGTAAATGAGGGCTCTTTTCCCTCATAGTCTTGTCAACACTGATGGTTTTTGTTCTTTATCTGTACATGTCAGTTTCACGGGTGTGGAACAATGTCTCATGGTTGGATTTGAATTTCTCTGATGATCAATAATGCAGTTTTTTTTATATTGCCCATCTGTATATTTGAGAAAGTTTCTATTCATCTCTTCTCCCACTTATTGATGAAATTTGTTGGTTGGTTGGTTGGTTTTGCTTTGGGGCCGCATCCTGCAGTGCTCAGGAGTTACTCCTGGCTCTGCACTCAGAATCACTCCTGGTAGGCTTGGGGAACCATATAGGATGCTGAGGATTGAACTTGAGTAGGCAGCATGCAAGGCAAACACCCTACCCACTGAGCTATCTCTCTGGTTCAGAATTTGTTGTTGTTAAGTTTTACAAGTGTTTTATAGATCTTAGTTATCAGCCCTTTGTCAGAATGAGTGGTGAGAAAATATTTTCTCCTAACCAATCTGTGGGTTATCTTTTTATTCTGGTCATCGTTTATTTTGAGGTGCACAAGCTTCTACATTTGATATATTCCCTTTTGCTTTCATTTAATTGGCCAATGACAATGAATCTTTGAAGATGCTTCTAAGTTCAATGTTATGAAGGATTCTGCCTACCGTATTTTTTGTACCATAAGACACACTTTATTCTCCCAAAGATGTGTCTTCTGGAGCAAATGCCACCTTGAGTTGAAGTCTGAGTGCAGGGGAGGAGAGCATCTAAAAATTATAGTCAGGTATGTCTTATTAGAGTGAAAATTACAGTATATTTTTCTCAATATAATTTATAAATTCAGGTCAAATTTTGAGATCATTAACACACTTTGAATTGACTTTTGTGCCTGGTGTGAGATAAGAGTCTGAGTTCATTTTTTACATGCTACTGAGCAGTTTTCCTAAAACCATTTGATGAAGAGTTTTTCCTTTCTCCACTTTATATTCTTTGCTCTTTTGTCAATAATTATCTTCTCTATACCTGAGAATCTGTCTCTGGGCTCTCATTCAGTTCTTTTTGTTTGTTTGTTGTTTTGTTTTGGGGCCACACCTGGTGGTGCTCAGGTTACTCCTGGCTCTGAGCTCAAAATTATTCCTGGTAGACCCTGGGGAACCATTTGGGATGCTAGGGATGGAACCCACATCAACCATATGGAAAGCAGACACCCTACCCGCCCTACCCACTGCACAATCACTCCAGCCCCTAGGCTCTCAGTCCTTTTCCACTAGTTTGAAAGTCTGTCTTTATTCCAGGTCCACTCTTTCTTGATTACTAAAGCTTTGTAGTATAAATTAAAATTGAGAAGGAGATGCCTCCATCTATTTTTCCTAGAATGGCTTTGGCAATTTGAATATCCATAATTTTTATTCCTTTATTTTTTTGCCTTTATTCTAATCTGCACTATATTACTTCCACTGCCAAAGAACATTCTAGAAAATACAAATCTGACTAGGTCAACACTCTGGCTTAAAATATTTTAGGAGCTTTCAGAGCTGGAGTGGTGGTACAGAGCTGTAAGGCGCCTGCCTTACTGGTGCTAGCCTAGAACGAACAGCAGTTTGATCCCCTGGTGTCCCATTTGGTCTGACAAGCCAGGAGTGATTTCTGAGTTTATAGCCAGGAGTAACCCCAGAGCGTCACCAGGTGTTCCCCCCCCCCCTGAAAAAAACAAAAAAAATATTTTAGGGGCTTCTAATTACCTTAAAACTACCAGTCTTGTGGGGCGGGCAGAGAGAGAGAGATAGCACAACAGTAGGATGTTTGCCTTGCACGTGGCTGAACCAGGATGGACCCAGGTTCAATTCCAGGCATCCCATATGGTCCCCAGAGCCTGCCAGGGGTGATTTCTGAGTGCAGAGCAAGTAGTAACCTCTGAGCACTGCCAGGTATGGCCCATAAATCCACCCCCCCAAAAAAAATCCCAGCCTTGGGATTGAACCTGTAGTATGTAGGGTGCTTGCTTTGCATGTAACTGAACCAGGTTCAATCTACAGCACTCCATATTGTACCTAAGACCCACCACGAGTGGCTTAAAATAAAATAAAATAATCCAGCCTTTGTCCAGGGAGAGAGCACAGAGGTCAGAGCCACAATTCGTATCCCAGCTCTACTTGGTCCCATGAGTGTAGCCCTGGAAGCCCTCATCATTGCCAGGATGGCCTGTGTTTCCGGCTCCAAGAGTCAGAGCAGCTCTGCACCTTCTAGAAGCTGTTGTTCCCTTAGCATTGAACTATTTAGTCCAGCTAAATAAGTATTCCCAGGCCTATAAAAAAAAAAAGAAAAGATATAAAATAAAACCATAATCTATATATTGTGGTATTAGAGCTCTACAGATCAAAACATGTTTTGTTGATCTCAACTATTTGGGGGGGTCATCACACCCGGTGGCGCTCAGGGGTTACTCCTGGCTCTTCACTCAGAAGTCCCTCCTGGCCGGCACGGGGACCATATGGGATGCAGGAATTCGAACCACCGTCTATTCGAATCAGCTGTGTGCAAGGCAAACACCCTACCGCTGTTCTATTTCTCCGGCCCACAATCTCAACTCTTTAGTTTCCTGTTCACAAAAAATATCCTTATGTTTCTCTATTTGCCATATCTTATGCCTCATTCTTAGAGAGAACTGTAAGGATAGAACAAGTTAGGTACTTGCCTTACCAGGAGTCAATTTGAGTTAGATTCCTTTCATCCCATCTGATCCCCCACACCTACCAAGTGTACTTTGTGTGTAGAAGCTTACAGTCAGGAGTAAGACTAGAGTACAGCCAGATGTGACCCAGACACAAAAAATAGAGAAGGTGGTGCCAGAGCGATAGCACAGCGGTAAGGCATTTGCCTTGCATGCAGCCAACACAGGACGAATCCCAGTTTGAATCCCAGCATCCATATGATCCCCTGAGCCTGCCAGGAACATCTTCTGAGGCAGAGCCAGGAGTAACTCCTGAGCACCACTGGTGTGTAACCCAAAACTGAAAAAAAGAAAAAAAGAAAAAAATAGAGGAGAGAGACAGACAGAGAAACAGAAAGAGAGAGAGAGCTGTGAAAGAAGTCATCCATATTGTTACTGACACTTCCCTGTCAGAATGTTGACACTAGAATGGCTGCTGCCATCTGTTCTGAGTTGAGAAGAAAGCCAAAGGCCCATTTGTACAGGGGAAAAGGATGAAAATAACCCAGGTCCTTGATAGCACACTGAGCTGTTGACTGGATCAGTCCTCAAGCACTCCCTACTGTTAGTATTAGATTGTTTATGCTGTAGTTGCTAATATATTTTGACATCCCTTGTCATTTGCTAAGAATTGGTGCCAGGAGCTCTTTGGGGCGTGAAGTTTTTGGGGCCTTTTGTTTTGTTTTGTTTTGGGGCCACACCCGGTGACACTCAGGGGTTACTCCTGGCTATGTTCTCAGAAGTCGCTCCTGGCTTGGGGGACCATATGGGACGCCCGGGGATCGAACCAATGTCCGTCCTAGGCTAGTGCTGGCAAGGCAGATACCTTCTTCTAGCGCCACCATGCCGGCCCTGAAGAACAGCTTTTTTTTTTTTTTTTTTTTTTTTTTTGCTTTTTGGGTCACACCCGGCAGTGCTCAGGAGTTATTCCTGGCTCCAGGCTCAGAAATTGCTCCTGGCAGGCACGGGGGACCATATGGGGCACCGGGATTCGAACTGATGACCTCCTGTATGAAGGGCAAATGCCTTACCTCCATGCTATCTCTCCGGCCCCGAAGAACAGCCTTTTAATGTTGCAGACCTAACTGCTTTACCCTTAGCCAAGAGGAAAAAGCCCATTTAAATTCCCTGCAGCATCACTACCCACCTTCCACTTAGAGTGGGAGTGTGAATGGAGTTTTCTAATCCTAACAGGTTTATTTTTATTAATTTACTTAAACACCATAGTTACAAGGTTTTTTATAATACAGATGTTGTTTTTATCACAGGTACAAAGTTGTTCATCATTGAGTTTTAGTCTTACAATATACAATACCCTTTACCAATGCACAATTCCCACTACCAATGTCCTCAATTTCCCTCCTGCCCTCCCCCATCTGACTTTGGAACTAACGTTTCCCTTCTCTCTCTCTCTCTCTCTCTCTCTCTCTCTCTGTCTCTCTCTCTCTCCCTCCCTCCCTCCCTCCCTCCCTCCCTCCCTCTTTCTTTCCCCTCTTTTCTTTTTCCACCCTCTTAGACATTGCGGTGTGCAATATCATTACTGAGGGATATGTCTATCACTTTATCTCCTTTCAGCACCCAGTTCTTGTCCAGAGTGATAATTTCCAACTATCATTGTCATAATGGACCCTTCTTTGCTTTAAATGCACTCCCCACACTATTTGTGGCAAGCTTCTTACCATGGACTGGTCCTCCTGGCCTTCATCTCTATTGTCTCTGGATATTATTACCATACTATCTTTTTTTTTTTTTGTTATTCAGTTCAAAGAACTAGACTGCCAGCTACATCACCTAGAAGAGGCAATACAAACCTTGAGTAGAGGAAATATATTTAGTTAGTTTTGGGACATACTCAGCTCTGCTCAGGTAGCACTCCTGGCAATGCTTAGGATCAAAACTGAGTCTGCTATGGGGCCAGAGAGATAGCATGGAGGTAAGGCATTTGCCTTGCATGCAGAAGGACAGTGGTTCAAATCCCAGCATCCCATATGGTCCCCCGAGCCTGCCAGGAATGATTTCTGAGCATAAAGCCAGGCGTAACCCCTGAGTAAAGCCGGGTCTGACCCCCCCCACCACCAAAAAAACCTGAGTCTGCTACATCTATACTTATCTATTGTATCAATATTCTCTTTGGCCCCCAATGGGCCATCTTTGACAAAAAAAAAAAAAAAAACCACTGCACCTTTTGAGCTAAGGCCCTGGGCTTCTCCCAGTAGATGCGCTCCCAGCTTAAAAACAAACAAACACCCCCCCCCCAAAAAAAAAACAGCTTTAAAAATCCAGTTTGGAAAAAAAATATTAAGTTTGGGAATGTGTTTCCTCTCATCAAAGTAAGATCCCACTAGTTGGGAGATTATTCCATTGACACTATTTTGATAGAAACTTTGAGTAATGCAAGTGTGCAGGTCACAGGCACTTCCCTTTCCCTGGTCTTTAGGGAGCAAAGCCAAGGATGTTCCAACACAGTTGTGTGTCTTTGATTCACCCCATATTTATCTCTTCTAACAAATAATGCTGAGGAACAGTTTCTCTCCATCAGTCAATTATCACAGTTTCTCCAAAGTAAGTAATACCTCATGTCTGCCCTCTGAGTACTCGATTTAGAATAAGTAATCTTTATGCGCAAGAGCTCAGAGATTTGGCCTTGTAGCAATGCAGAAAAGTCATACATTGTCTTATTTATGAGTCAATTTAATTTAGATCTTTGGACATTTGTAATTTTAAACATCCACAAGGCACATCTACAGCAAAGAAGGAAGGAGTCTTGCACTTAAATATTTATTACTTTCCTTAGAGCTATGGACTTATTTTTCGGGTTGTCGGGATTCGAACCATGTTCTGTCCTGGATTGGCTGCTCACAAGGCACATGCTCTACTGTTGTGTTATCTCTCAGGCCCCAATTTATGATATTTTAAATTCACAATCTTACATGCTTAATGAATTAATGCAGATGCTCTGCATGCAAAAGGTCAAAATTCAATCCCTCCAATCTCTCTTTATTTTTTAAATTGATGTCTTTGGTTTTTGGGGCACCACATCCAGTGGTGTTCAGGGGTTACTCCTGGCTTTGTGCTCAGAAATCACTCTTCACGGGCTTGGGGTACCATAGGAGATGCCAGGAATTGAACCGAGGTTTGTTCAGCATTGGCCGAACGCAAGGCAAATGCTCTACCACTATGCTATCACTCCACCCTCAATCCCTCCAATCTCTTACCTTGCATGGACCTCTAGGCACCATTGGAACTGACCCCAGAACACTTCATTAGGCCTGGAATCCTAATGCACCATCTGGAGTGCTCAAAGAGCAGCAAAAATTCCAGTCCATCTTGGTGTTACAGAAGTTGCTTCAGCTTTACTCGTAGACATGAATTGCACTTCTAGGTATTTTCTTAACTGCTTTGTAAAAATTATGTCCACATAGAAACTTGCACACAAGTGATTATATCAGCTTTATTTATAATAATCAGAAAAGCAACTAAAATATCTTTCAATTTGATGAATAGCTGAACAAATTCTAGCTCATGCATACATGGACTATTTGTCAGTAATAAAAAATAAATGAACTACCAAGTAATAACAAGACCGGATGAATCTTAAATAAGTATAAAAACAAAATAAACAAATTTAGAAATTACTTGGAAGATTTATAAACTGGGAAGCATCTTTTCTAATGAGAAGAAAGTTCCACAAGAACTGGCACCAAATAGAGGGGTTTTATGGTCAGAAAAAGAAGGTAAAATGATGTTTTTAGCAAAATAAAAGATGATTTCTGGTAAAGCCACCTTTCCTCAGAGGAAGTACGGTATGTGTTGCGGGATGAGGGTGGGGAATGTTATACCATGTTGACTATCTTGTGCAGGTGAAGAAACTCCACAGTGATTCATTTAAGATGACACCTCGGGGGCAGAGAGATAGCATGGAGGTAAAGTGTTTGCCTTGCTGCAGAATCCCGGCATCCCATATGGTCTCTCGAACCAGCCAGGAGCGATTTCTGAGCACCATTGCCGGGTGTGACACAAACAAAACAAAACAAAACAAAAAAGATGACACCTTGGGAAAGATTAAAACTGCTATTAGATTAGGTATACCTCACCCTCACCCCATGCCTTTGTTGTTGTGATGACCAGGAGTTCTGCACACATTCGGTTGTGGCACATGTTTTGAGTATTGGGTTACAAAGGGCAGAACTGCTACCAGCATCATAGTGGGAACCTGGGACAGTGGTATGGATGGAACCTGAGCCATATGCCCCTAAGCCATGCTCAGGTCCACCGAGTTAGGTACTTAGTTGAGTGGAGTCTGGCATAAAAGACCTTACTTGAGGACTGCAGTATTCTATTCTTTTTTGTTTGTTTGATTTTTTGGGGGGGCGGGGCCAGCACTCAGGATTTACTCCTGGTTCTGCACTCAGAAGTCACTCCTGGCAGGCTCAAGGACCATATGGGATGCTGGGATTTGAACCAGGGTTCGTCCTGTGTTGGCCACGTGCAAGGCAAATGCCTTATCGCTCTGCTATCACTCAGGCTCTAGGACCACAATATTCTTATCTTTTAATAATCATAGAACTATAATAATAACAGAAGATATTACTATGTGAAATAAGATGATATCAAATGATAAAATTGGGCCGGAGAGATAGCACAGCGGTGTTTGCAAGCAGCTGACCCAGGACCTAAGGTGGTTGGTTCGAATCCCGGAGTCCCATATGGTCCCCCGTGCCTGCCAGGAGCTATTTCTGAGCAGGTAGCCAGAAATGACCCCTGAGCACTGCCTGGTGTGCCCCCCCCAAAATACTATACAATTAAAACTATAATTGCCTTCCATTTTTTGGCTTGTTTGTTTTTGATGTTTGTTTTTGGGTCACACCTGGCAGCACTCACGAGTTACTCCTGGCTCTGTGCTCAGAAATTGCTCTTGGCTGGCAAGGGGACCATATGGGATGCCAGGATTCGTCTGTCCTGGGTCAGCTACATGCAAGGCAAATGCCCTGCTGCTGTGCTCTCTCTCTGGCCCCTATACTAACCTTCTTCTTCTTCTTTTTTGTTTTTGGATCACACCCTGTGGCGCTCAGGAGTTACTGGCTCTATGCTCTATGCTCTATGCTCTGGCTCTATGCTCAGAAATCTCTCCTGGCAGACTAATGGGACCATATGGGATGCTGGGATTCGAACCACTGTCCTTCTGCATGCAAGGCAAACACCTTACCTCCATGCTATCTCACCGGCCCCTATAATTACCTTCTAAAATGGAAAAACTTCAGAAAAATTAAAGATCAAGTGCTCAAGGTGGTGGGAACAGGTTGAATAAATAGATCACAGAAAGTTGGGGGAAGAGATGTGAGTAGACATTGACACTATTCTAAATATTCTATATTATACTTTAATAGTGGGTACATACATTTTGCAACAGTTTAATTAATAGAAACCCAATGATCAAATCACAGGTGAACTGGATATATAAATGTGACTTAGACATACAACTGAACACAGCAACAAAAAGAGGAAATGAACTGCAAATTGCATGATAAATTTCAAAAACATTATGCTAAATGTAAGTCATAACTGCCTAAAGTTTCATTCAAATGATCAGAAATTCTAGAGCATGAAAATTAATCTATAGTTAGTTTCTTCAGGCAGGATGTGGTGTAGTAGAGATTGATTGCCAAGAGGTAATAGAATTGGTTGCAAAGAGGAAGTGAACAAAGTATTTTTTACTTTGATTTATGATGATTACATGCCTGAGAACTTGCCGCTATACTGTCTGTATATTATGCATCAATAAATTTGATATTTTAATTTTATTATTATTATTATTTGGGGGGTTGGGCCACACCCAGTGACCCTCAGGGGTTACTCCTGACTATGCACTCCTGGCTTGGGATGCCTGGATCAAATCAAAGTCTGTCCTAGGTCAGCTGCATCCAAGGCAAATTCTCCACTGCTGTGCTATTGCTCCTGCCCAAGGATTGGCTTTATATTAGAGACTTCAGGTGCCTGAATGAAAAGTTTTCCCCTATAGTACCAGCTCCTCTTAGTAACTTTAACACTCTTTAGACCAGAAGACCCCAAATTTATTTGGCCTACTGATGTCTTTTCAGAAAAAATGACTTAATCCCACCCTAGATGTATACATTTTATTTATTAATTTTGCCATACTGGGTAGTACTCAGGGCTTATTCCTAGCTCTTTGCTCAAGGATTACTCCTAGTGGGATCAGGGGACCATATGGGGTTACTGGAATTGAACCCATGTTGGCTGTGTGCAAGGCAAGTGCCTTATCCACTGTACTATTGCTCCAGCAATAGTAGACAACTACATTATGTTAGTGAACAAAGAGCACACAGATTTCTACTCCCCACTTGGAATTTCCCCAATCACTGCTCTGAACAGTTCTTTGGGAAAAATTCTGCTTTTCCCAGCCTCCAATCCCTTCTACCTATTTTGTGTTTCAGGGCAAACATAGGAATTGGTCCATTGGTTCATTCTCTCTACACCTTTACATCATTATTCTGCCTCAATTTTCCTTCACTGTCTCTGGAATAACTCTCTTACCCAAGTCAGGTCCTTACAAAGTTCTAGAAATCCAAAATTGCTCATTGTTTTTAGTTCACTGATTTAAGACTGATTGAAGGAAAGTATAAAATTTTTTGCTCTGGGGCCGGAGAGATAGCATGGCGGTAAGGTGTTTGTCTTTCATGTAGAAAGTTGTTGGTTCGAATCCTGGCATCCCATATGATCCCCCGAGCCTGCCAGGAGCAATTTCTGAGCAAAAAGCCAGGAGTAACCCCTGAGCGCTGCCGGGTGTAACCCAAAAACCAAAAAAAAAAAAAAAAAAACACCCCACAAACAGTCACTATATCTGCATTCAGACAGTTCCATAGACTTACTGTATTCTTTAAAAAGATGTAAACTGGGGCCGGAGAGACTGCATAGTGGTAGGGTGTTTGCCTTGCACGCAGTCAACCCAGGATGAATGGTAATTCGAATCCCAGCATCCCATATGGTCCCCTGAGTCTGCCAGGAATGATTTCTGAGCACAGAGCCAGAAGTAAACCCTGAGCCGGCTGAGATGTAAACCAAGTCGTGATACTCGCCAGGGGTCCTGTGATGTTCAGAAATGTAGATGCTCACCATTGGGCACACCTCACCTATGTTTTTTGTTTTTTGTTTTTGGGCCATACCCGGCAGTGCTCAGAGGTTACTCCTAGCTATCTGCTCAGAAATAGCTCCTGGCAGGCACAGGGGACCATATGGGACACCGGGATTCGAACCAACCACCTTTGGTCCTGGATCCACTGCTTGCAAGGCAAACGCCTTACCTCCATGCTATCTCTCTGGCCCCATGAATCTTTGATTTTATAGCATGTACTCTGAGCAACTTTTGTTTATATATGGAAATTTTTTTTTTGTTTTTGGGCCACACCCGGCGGTGCTCAGGGGTTACTCTTGGCTGTCTGCTCAGAAATAGCTCCTGGCAGGCACGGGGGACCATATGGGACACCGGGATTCGAACCAACCACCTTTGGTCCTGGATCGGCTGCTTGCAAGGCAAACGCCGCTGTGCTATCTTTCCGGGCCCTATGTATGGAAAATTTTATAAATGCCTCCACCCTGTCTGCACTTGTTATGAACTTCCCTGTTCAAGTCAAGAAAATGCTGATATTTTAGTAAATTTCTATAGCTTTGCTGATAAGATGCCACAATACACGTGTTTCCTCCCCTTCCCTTTACTAATGCATAAGACTGAATACGAGTCAGATTGAGGGGTTTACAATAATGCCTTACAAAAAGACTTGTGAGAGGCTGGAGCCCTGGTACAACAAATAGGGCTATTTTTTTTTTTTGGCCTTGAAACTCCTGACCCCAGCAGCCCATATGGTCCCAGAGTAATTTCTGAGTACAGAACAAGGCAGAAGCCCTGGGAGCTGCCAGGTGTGATCCAAAACCCCAAAAGACAAAAATTTAAAAACCTTGTGAGACTGACCACAGCTTGGGACTGCTGTTCTCAAACCCTGAGTGAATAAAACCTCCTTGTTCTCCCACAATAGATTGTTTTCTGTGTGCTAGATTCAGCTCACTCCCATTTACAACAATGTTTCTCTAAAAGCACTGTGTTCTATTCACATGCTTTCATTACTTTTTAAGTCATTCTTTTTTTTAATAAATTTTTATTGTGACCAAAGTGCATTACAAATCTTTCACAGAATTATTTACGGTATATAGTGACAATGAATGAGGGGCATTCCCACCACCAGTGTTGTCCTCCCTCCACCCCTGTTCCCAGCATGTATCCTATATCTTCCTCCTTTACCCCCCAGAACACTAGTGTAACTGGTCTCCACTTTACAGCTTGTTGTAGATTGAGTATCTATTCTGTTGTCGTTGGAGATTAAAAAAAAAAAGGATAAGAAAAAAGGAAGAGGGGCCGGGCGGTGGCGCTAGAGGTAAGGTGCCTTGCCTTGCCTGCGCTAGCCTTGGACGGACCGCGGTTCGATTCCCCGGTGTCCCATATGGTCCCCCAAGCCAGGAGCGACTTCTGAGCGCATAGCCAGGAGTAACCCCTGAGCATCACTGGGTGTGGCCCAAAAACCAAAAAAAAAAGAAAAAAGTAAGAAAGAATTTGGTAGCAAGTACCAAAAAAAAAAAAAAGAAGAAGAAGAAGAAGAAGAAGAAGAAGAAGAGGAAGAAGAAGAAGAATAATAAGAAGAAGAAGAATAAGAAGATGAAGAATAAGAAGAAGAAGAAGAAGAAGAAGAAGAAGAAGAAGAAGAAGAAGAAGAAGAAGAAGAAGAAGAAAAGAAAGAGGGAAGAAAAAAGAAAAAGATACACTCGGGGGCCGGGTGGTGGCGCTAAAGGTAAGGTGCCTGCCTTGCCTGCGCTGGCCTTGGACGGACCGCGGTTCGATCCCCCGGTGTCCCATATGGTCCCCCAAGCCAGGAGCAACTTCTGAGCACATAGCCAAGAGTAACCCCTGAGCGTTACCAGGTGTGACCCAAAAAAACAAAAAAAAAAAAAAAAAAAAAAAAAAAAAAAAAAGATACACTCAGCAAAGAAAAGAAAATCACCAAATAATAACCACAAGAGTGAAAAAGAAAAAGTGGAAGAAAAAAAGAGAAGGAAAATAAAGTAAAAAACTAACAAATCAAAACAAAACAAGAAAAAAAAGGTGCTGGAGTGGGAGGGTTTGGCGTTCCCCCAACTTTTTTTTTTGCATAGGCACAGTAAGCATTCGGGAAGAAAGGGAATTCCTGTGGCCTAAGAGATTTAGGGTTTCTCCATCCTTGAAGCATACCATCATGGGGTTAACCCCTGGCTCCATATACTCATTAACCCATCCCAAGGACTTTTGTGTGGTGCCAGGAAACTTTCCTCTCAGTTGTGGGTGAGAAAATCAAGCCACTGTAGCTAGCGATCTTGGTATTTGTGCAGGTCATAGGACAGGGTCTAGGTAGAGTCTTTACAGTTCTAGAGGTTCTGTTCCGTCACTGTTGTTGTATTCAGTCTTCTGTAACAAGTGCTCCCTGTTTTCGTTCAGTCCCTAAGCCGAAGCCTAGGATATTATGGATCCAAAGGTTCTGCTCAGTCTCTGTTGTCCATGCTGGGCCTCTGTAATAAGAAATCTTGTTTTATTTTTGTTTGTTTTTATAAGAGTCCTGGGCTACAGCCTAGGGTAGGGTTGTCTTTATTGGTTCCAAGGTAAGTTCTGCCCAGTCATGGTTGTCAAAGTCAGTTTTCTGTAGTTGGTGCTCTTATTTTTCACAGATCAAAGGACGATACATCTTCTGATTTCCATTTAGTGTTAGGTGATGTGATAGGAAACCTAGTCTTAAGTCAAGTTGTCATTTCCTCGTTGTCCTATCAAAACTGGCACAAGTTGGTGCCAGAGCTGTGTTATAAATCTCCCAATGGAGCTTAGTTCCTGGTGGTGTTGCCTGGAGCTGTATCGGCTCTACGTCTGGGATCTGGGGTTTGGGTTATTTGTTTGTTTGATTTTGGGTCATACCTGGCAGTGCTCAGGGGTTATTCCTGGCTCCAGGCTCAGAAATTGCTCCTGGCAGGTTTGGGGGACCATATGGGATGCCGGGATTCGAACCAATGACCTTCTGCATGGAAAGCAAACGCCTTACGTCCATGCTATCTCTCTGCCCCCAGGATTTGGGGTTTGGAATTGAACTAACACTGTCCAATCTCCTAGAGACTGAGTTGTATCCACATGACACATGTCCAGGATGGGAGGCACTCTTGTGATATAAAAAGTGTGAGTTATTATCCCTAGAAGATAATATTTTGTTTCTGTGTCTATGGTTTCCCCTTTTTTACTGTGCCCATACGAAAACGTATGGTGTCATATTGTATTGTTGGTGCTATTCTGGGTAAGGATGACAGGCTACACATACAGTCTCTGTGGTCTGGTTTTGATCTGAGCTTTTATCTCAGGCAAGGCTTTTTGTACCAAGAAGCAACAAAAATGGTAAGGATAGAGAAAATATGTATATATTAAAATAGAAAAATAAATAAAACTGAGTTTTAAAAAAAACGGTATTTGGGCCCGGAAAGATAGCACAGCGGCGTTTGCCTTGCAAGCAGCCGATCCAGGACCAAAGGTGGTTGGTTCGAATCCCGGTGTCCCATATGGTCCCCTGTGCCTGCCAGGAGCTATTTCTGAGCAGACAGCCAGGAGTAACCCCTGAGCACCGCCGAGTGTGGCCCAAAAACAAACAAACAAACAAAAAAACAAAACAAAAAAGAAACGGTATTTGAAGAAAACAAGTGATGGAGAAGGCTACCTGTATATTTAGGAATACACATCTTAAGATGCATTATTATAAAGGTATTAAGCTTCCATAGGCAATATAGGCCTCCCAATTAGGTCTTTTGAAATATTCGCGTGGGGAGTGAAAGCCAAGGTACTTTTTCGTATCACAGGCCTTGGAGTTGAGTTTGAGACATGTTTTGCAGCATTATGGAGCCCTATAGTGTCCTTGAGCTGGGGGTTTTGCTGAAGCTGATCCCATATCATGCAACAGTCCACGATTTGGTGGGGGTGAGGGGGGCCATCAAGCATGAGTCAGCAGGCATGTTGGTTGTAGTTCTTTGCCAAGGCATGAGATCAGGGACCCAGAGGGTGTCTTTCACTGAGGAGCTGGATGGGCAGAGGTCAGTCTTGGTGCCTACTGAGTTAGGAACTGAGGGTAAAGAGGGCTAAATAAGGGGAAGATAATGGATCAGGGTTGGGAGATGAGGGGGGTAGAAGAGACGCAGGGGTGGGGGAGAGGTAATACATGATAGGGGCTATATACAATATATAGGCGAATTGTTTATGGTTTAGGCTTGGAGTCAGTATGGAAAGTCACATCCACTTAAAGACTGACTTTAAGGATCTATTTGAGTGTTATCCAAATCTTGGGCATTCTGTTTCCTTTCCTATGAACAGTCTAGAATAAAAAACATTTTAGATAATGCTTAAAAAATATATTTGCAAATGCGCCCGTGTGGTTTTGAAAATGAGTATTAGTAAGAAAAGACACCCCTGCAGGGGGTCCAGTATGCATAGGGGAGGAGTTTCCCTCCTTCCCCCTTTCCCCAGGGCCCGAGTTGCCAGGCCTGGCCTTGAAGGCCAGTTTGGCACGGGGGAATCTCAGTCTCCTGGACTAAGTGGTCAGCCCAGGAGGCCTTTGGCCAGCTGTCTGCCCAGAGTCCCTGACATACCAGTAGAAGAGGAACAGAAGTCCTGGCATATGGGGTCTCCTGAGTCCAACTCTACTTTTTAAGTCATTCTAAGAGGCCTAAATACACACCTGGCATCAAGAAAGCAGCTCTGTGTGAGAGCGAGCACATATCCAAGGCAGTTATGGACAGCTGGAAAAGACAGTCTTGCTTTCTTGATGCAGCATGTCAAAACTGGGTTCCTCTTCAAGAGAATTTTCTCAATCTTGGGGAGAAACATGTCCTTTGAAGTGTGAAGACCACATATAACTGGTCCTCACCTCCAGGCAGGCACGTATGGGATCTTTACTCAATTGAGGCCTTGTATAGAAATCTTTCTTTCAATTAATTTTTAAATTTGGTCACTGTGAAATGACAAAATTATTCTTGATTGGATTTCAGGCACACAATGTTTCAACACTTTCAGGAAGTACCCATTTCCTTTCACTAATACACACACCCCATTTTTCCCAGTCTGGTTCTACGAGAGGCTCTATTTACATACAGACACACAAACAGACACACACACACACACACACACACACACACACACACACCACACACTAATTTTTGCATTGTGGTTTACAGCACCATTGCTGTTAGGGCTTCATGCCTAACACTTTAGCACCTTCCAGCACCACCTCCTCCTCCTCCAGGTTGAGTGATTCGCTCCACCATTTCCCTCTCCCAGTCCTATTCCCCGGCTTTTCCCCACAGTGGCATGTTTCTTACTAAATACCGATTCTCATGTTCCTTGTTTCCATTGTCATTGATTACTCATTATTCCACCAGCAGCAAATTTCATGACTTTCATTTCTTATGGTCGAGTCATATTTCATTATGTATATGTACCATTGCTTCTTTATCCAGTCAGCTGTACACGTGAATGGTTTTCAGAGTTTGACTGTTGTGAATAGTGCTGCAAGAAAAAAAGGGGGAGTAAATGAATTTTTCCCCTTTGTTTTTGTGCTCTTGATAGCAAGAAAAAGTTACACTGTTGAAGGGTGGTGTTCATTTGATGACTGAAACACAGCTATATACATTTTTGTAACCATGGTGCTTAAATAAAGAAATTATTATAAAAAATTTAGAAAGGTTTGTTGAGAATTTTTTAATATTATAAAATGGATTAAAAATATAACTGTATGGGCACTACAGACTATGACTGGGATTGGACAAACTATTTTGCCTGGAGCCTAGAAATGGTCTTATGTCAGGAAACTTCAGGGGTAGGGTCTCCTTGTACTTAGGCCAGAGTTTTTCCTTTCCATGACCCCCATACTTTGGGTGGCCCATGCAAACGATAATTGCCACTCTAACATTGTTTTTACAGTGCTCCTTTGACTATAAACCTTTCAGAAACCACTAGTAAAAATATCTGGAACTGCAAAAGAAAACATTAGTGTTAACATATATGCTTTTAGTTACACTAGCATTCTGGGGGATAAAGGAGGGAGATAAGGGATATATGTTTGGGAACAGGGATGAAGGGAGGACAACACTGCTGGTGGAAAGGCCCTCATCTATTGTCACTGTGTACCTTAAATATCACTGTGTAAGATTTGTGATTCACTTTGGCCACAATAAAAATTTAAAAGTCTATAAAGATCTTTGCACCTTTTTATGTTGATATATATATGTATATGTATGTATGTATGTATATATATACATATATATATGTTTTGGGTCTGACTAACGGGGCACAGGTAATCATTTGGGATGCTAGGGATTGAACTCAAAACGTCCTTGATGGGGCCATAGCACAGCAGTAGGGCATTTGCCTTGCAAGCAGCCTATCCAGGATAAATGGTAGTTAGAATCCCAGCATCCCATATAATCTCACATATCTGCCAGGAGTGATTTCTGAGCAAAAAGCCAGGAGTAACCCCTGAGCAACGCTGGGTATGACCCCCCCCAAAACAAACAAACAAAAAAGTCCTTGAGTAACCTTGAGCAAGCACCCTATCAGTGGTACTGTGGTCTCATATTTAGATTTTTCTTTTTTTTGGGTGGGGGGTTTGGGTCACACCCGGCAGCGCTCAGGGGTTACTCCCCTACCTCCATATTTAGATTTTTTAATTTTAAATGGTAAGAATAAAAGTGATGGTATTTTCTGTCATAATATAAATGTTCACAGTAATAAACCTAGTGCTGGAAAATTTTTATTTTTGAATATTTATACTTTTATTTAAAAATATATAGTACTGGGGCCAGAGAGATAGCATGAAGGTAAGGCGTTTGCCTTGCATGCAGAAGAATGGTGGTTCGAATCCCAGCATCCTATATGGTTCCTCTTGCCTGCCAGGAGTGATTTCTGAGCGTAGAGCCAGGAGTAACCCTAGCGCTGCCGTTTGTGACCCAAAAACAAACAAACAAACAAACAAATATATATTGCTGTAGAGCCATGTTTGAAATCTTGGTTTTAATTCCTGTAGTTTTTCTTAATTTTTTAAAATAAATATCTTTATTTTACATATAAAACCATTATATTACTCTTGGGTTTACCCCCAAGACGTTCAAATTATAGTTACTTGGCACTTGTAAGAAAAAATATCACCCAGTTATAATTTTAAGAGATTTTTCTTTTTAGGAAAAATTTAGGTGTAAATAGGAGTCAGTGCTATAATTAATGAGATTCACTATGGAAATGGGATAGGAACACAGGGCCACAATGTAACACTTAAATATCTGGTTTGGGTTTAATAAAATTGAAAAACCAGCGGTTCAAACACATATTTAGCTTCATATTTTCCTTTTAGTCCAGGGTTGGTTTGATAGATTCCCAGTGTCTCAGGAAGTCAGATCCTCCTATCTCTCCTTTTTCTATTTTTAGTATTAGTTTATCCCTTTGTAATCAAAAGGTGATGGCTCAAACTTCAGTTGGGATTTGTATTCCAGACATACAGAAAACTAAGGGTGAGGAGCAAAAGAGGGAGAAAAACATTATAGGAAGTAAGGCACTTCTTGTAATAGACACATCTGTGACTCTGGTTCTAATTCCTGGTATTGCGTAAAATCTTCGGAGTATTTCCAGGGGTCACTCTGGAGTGCAGAAAGTTAGAAATAGCTCCAAAGCACATCGGGGGTGTTCTCCACCTAAAAAGCAAGCAAACAAACAAAAACAACAACAAAAACAGCTTTCCCAAAGGTATATGTCAACTAAAGCAATGCTTCTCAAATAGTGGGCCAAAGGTATATGTCAACTAGAGATGTGCTTCTCAAATACTGGGGCGCGCCCCCCCCCAGGGGCTCCAGGTTCCGTAAAGGGGGGCGCGTTTGACCTTGGCAAACACTGTTATAACAAGCTAAGACCCGTGTTTATGTCTCTGTATGTCTCTGGAGCTGAGAGTTGCTGTGTCCTGCTTCCAACCCTGCTTCTTTGAAAAGCTATGCATTGCAAAACGTGCTTATTGTAGCCATTAATCCGGATATCACCTCTGATTAAAAAATCAGCTCAAGGGCCCGGAGAGACAGCACAGCGGCGTTTGCCTTGCAAGCAGCCGATCCAGGACCAAAGGTGGTTGGTTCGAATCCTGGTGTCCCATCTGGTCCCCCGTGCCTGCCAGTAGCTATTTCTGAGCAGACAGCCAGGAGTAACCCCTGAGCACCGCTGGGTGTGGCCCAAAAACAAAAACAAACAAACAAACAAACAAACAACAACAAAAAACCAAAAAAACCAGCTCAAATTATTATTATTTTTTTTTTTGGTTTTTGGGCCACACCCATTTGACGCTCAGGGGTTACTCCTGGCTATGCGCTCAGAAGTCGCTCCTGGCTTGGGGGACCATATGGGACGCCGGGGGATCGAACCGCGGTCCGTCCTAGGCTAGCGCAGGCAAGGCAGGCACCTTACCTCTAGCGCCACCGCCCGGCCCCTCAAATTATTTTTTATATATTTTTGTTTTGCAGGTTAAAGTCTTTTTTTAATAAAGATACTATTTACAGTGGTGCGGGGCGCGTGAAAAATGTTTTCTTCTTCCTAGGGGGCAAGACAGAAAATAATTTAGAAGCACTGAGCTAAAGTGACCTCCTCTTCCATAGGGCTAATAGAAAGTGTGAACTCTTTTTTTTTTTTTTTTTTGCCGTTGTTTGTTTGGTTTGGTTGTTTTGTTTTTGTGTCACACCTGGCAGCGCTCAGGGGTATTCCTGGATCTGCACTCAGAAATCGCTCCTGGCAAGACGGGGGATGCCGGAATTTAAACCACAGTCTGTCCTGGATGAGTGTGTGCAAGGCAAATACCCTAATGCTATGCTACATCTCTGGCCTCAGAAGTGTGAACTCTTAAATTTGTTTTGCCTTTTTTTTTTTTTTTTTTTTTGGTTTTTCAGGCCACACCCGTTTGACGCTCAGGGGTTACTCCTGGCAAAGCACTCAGAAATTGCCCCTGGCTTGGGGGGACCATATGGGATGCCGGCGGATTGAACTGTGGTCCTTCCTTGGCTAGCGCTTGCAAGGCAGACAACTTACCTCTAGCGCCACCTCGCCGGCCCCGTTTGTTTTGCTTTTGAGGCATTCCTGGTGGCACTCAGGGTTTACTTCTAACTCTGAGCTCAGAAATCACTCCTGGCAGGCTTTGGGGACTATATGGGATGTCGGGGATCAAACCTGGGTCTTCTGTGTGCAAGGTAAACACTCTACCTACTGTGCCATCACTCCGTCCCAATTATTGACATTTTTAATGGAAATTGCTACATTGTTATTGTTGTTATTGTTGTTATTATTATTATTTTGTTTTTTGGACCACACTGGTGGTTCTCAGGGGTTACTCCTGGCAGTGCAATCATAAATTACTCCTGGCAGGCTCCGGGGACTATATGGGATGCTGGGGATTGTAACCAATTTGGCTGTGTGCAAGACAAATCACTACCTGCTATGCTATTATTGCTCAGGCCCAAATCTGAAATTTGTAAAATGTGAGTATGGAAGGGGAATATCTATCACTTCAGAGTTTGGGGAGTTTTCCCCTCCCACTTCAAGGATCCCCAGATTGTGGGGCTATCAGAATCACCTAACATGTCGTGGTACCAAGAACCAAGCTCTGAGCCTCATCCTGGCCTAGTCACTTTCTAAGCTACTGAACCAAATTCTGAACACTTTCTTGCCTTTTCACAAGAAATTACAGATAGTAGAATGGTGAGGATACCATTGACACATGTGCATGGTGCCAGGTTTGTACCAGTAGATTAGTGGTTGATGGACAAATGCCTTAAATCACTGAGCTATATGGGGCCGAAGTGGTGCTGCAAGCAGTAGGGCATTTGCCTTGCACGCGCTAACCTAGGACAGACTGCGGTTCAATTCCCTGCCGTGCCATATGATCCCCCAAGCCAGGAGCAATTTCTGAGCAAATAGACAGGAGTAACCCCTGAGCGTCACCGGGTGTGGCCCCCCAAAAATATATATATACATATATATATGTATATATATATAGATGTATATATCACTGAGTTATTTTCTTAGGTATCTATCACTTAAGAGTTTTACTAGTAAAAAAAAATTAAAAAATTAAAAAAAAAAGAGTTTTACTAGTGAGGGACTAGAGCTATAGAATAGTGTTTAGTGTGTTTGTCTTTGATGTAGTCGATCTAGGTTTGACCTTGGCACCCAATATGGTCCCCAAACGTGCCAGAAGTGATCCCTGAACCAGGAGTAAGTCTGAGTACTGCCTGGGGTGGCCCCAAAATCTAAAGTAGTAAAATTACCTTAACATTGTATCATAAATTCTGTTATTTAATTTTGGAATATATTCCTAAATTTGAACTCAGAATAAATCTTAGAAAATTGAGATCATCTTGAAAAATCCTGTAATTATTTAAGTCTGGTCCTCAAAGCTAGACAAACCTGAGTTAGCATTCCACAGCTACATTTTCTAGCAGTGTGCTTTAAGTAAGACATTGTTTCTCTGTGCCTTACTTTCCTCACTGGTAAATGGTAGATATTAATTTTTACAGGTAGGGTAATTAGATATTTTATGTCCAAAGTAGAGCTATGTGTGGAAAGAGAACATCAATAATAAATGTATTTGAACAAGTGGCATAAAATAGGCTTTCCACTAACAACCCAGTACTATGTTTACCTTACTTCTAGGTACTATAGAGAAGATTAAATGAGGAAATAAATATAAAATACTTAGCACAGAACCTGACAAATGTTCCTCAGTAAGAACTAGCCACTAATATCTTGGTATTGTGTTAAAATAACTCCATTTGAGGTGGGGGTGGTTCTTTTTCTCTCTTATGTAATTTGATTGAGTTTTTCCTTATATGTTTTAATAGATAGTTTTGGGAGAAATATATAAACAATAATTTTAATTATTCATTGCTACACTACCAAAATCCAAGGTAGTTTCTCAAGAGTTATGTGGCTGGATAGTAAAAGAGTTAAGCTGCTTCCTTTGTGACTGACTCACCCTGGGCTGATCCCTGGTGCTGCATATGATTCCTGTCAGTAGTGACCCCTGAGCACAGAACTAAGAGTAATCCTTGAGTATTGGCAGATGTGGTCTGTAGTGCTCCCCATCCAACCCAAACAGAAAGTTTTGTAAAGTGGAATCTAGAATCATATGAAGGACATTTTTATACTTGTTGTTGTTTTGGACCACACCCAGTAGCACTTAGGGGTTACCTTTGGCTCTTCGCTCAGAAATCAGTTCTGGCAAGCTTGGGGACCAAATGGCATGCCGGGGATCGAACCCAAGTTGGCTGTCTGCAAGGCAAATACCCTACCCGTTGTGCTACCACTTCGGCTCCCCACTTTTTATACGTAAAATATTTTTTGGTCCAAACCTTGTTAAATGACACCCAGCTATTACATAAAACAAAGGCAGGCCCCCAATTTTCTCTTTCCTTTTCACCTAGCCCTTTGACTTGTAAAAGTCCACCTGGATCTCACTCCAACCCCCAAGGTTGAATTGGCACTGGTTTCATAAAGAATGGTAAGTCTGGCTTGGTGTGCAGAGAGACCATGAGATGAAAAGCCACTGACTCCTGATTCTCTCCTGAGTGGCTGAGTTATTAATTCTTTGTGGCTATCTTTCTTCAGACTTGTTCACCCGGGGTTGGAAATAAGGGTGTAGTTTTGTTTTACAAAACCTGGCAGTGCTCAAGGCTTACTCCTGGCTCTTTGCTCAGGGATCACTTCTGGCAAGCTCGGGGAACCTATGATCATACCTAGCTACATGCAAGACAAGCATTCTAGTGGGTTGGAGGTAGGTAGGGCATTTGCCTTGCATGCAGCTGTGACCTGGGTTTGACCCCCAGCATTCCATAAGGTTCCTAGAGCCTGCAGGGAGTGTTTTCTGAGTGCAGAGCCAGGAGTAACCCCTGAGCTCCACAGGTGTGGGCCCCTCAACAACAACAACAACAACAACAAAAGAAAAAATAGATAAGCATTCTATTCTCTGTACTATCACTCTAATCCCATTTTTTAACATTAGAATTCAATGTTTACTTGTACCTTAAATCTTTTACTCAAGATTTTATAACATTTGGGCCAGAGTGATAGCACAGTGATAGGGCAATTGTCTTGCATGTCGCTGGTCCGGGACAGACCCGGGTTTGATCCTTGGCATCCCATATGGCTCCCAGAGCCTGCCAGGAGTAATTTCTGAGTGCAGAACCAGGAGTAACCCCTGGGTACCTCAGTGTGTGACCCCAAAACAAAAACAATAAAGAGATTTTATAACATTAGTTTGCTACTTGGAAAATATTGGCTCACAATGTTTTGCAAGTGATTGACACATTTCAGAAACCTAATCCCTTAAGCAGTCTAAAAGACATATAATACACAAGTACACATTCCATTAACTATCAGAATGATGATGTCATGATGTGTTAAATTGCCTCTTAGAACTGTACCATACTTGTTTTGTTTTGGAGCTATAACAAGTGGGACTCTGGGCTTCTGCTCAGGGATCATTCCTGCTGTGGCTGGGCGGGGGGGCTGTATATAGTGCGGTGTCCTCCTTCCTGACTACAAGAAGTTTGTAGTATCTTTCCAGCTCCAGCTCCTCCATCATACATTCTTGAAAGAATAAGAAAGAAGAGCTGGAGACATAGTACAGTGGGTAGGGTGTTTTCCTTGCAAATAGCTAATTGAGGTTCGCTTTAACTCCTCCCATGCTCCACATTGCCAGAAATGATCTTTGAGTGCAGAGACAGGAAAAAGCTCTGATTTTATCTCCTGGGTGTGGTCCAAAAATAAAAACAAAAGAATAAGATCGGTGCTTAAGTGAAGAGATAGTACCAGTTGGGTTTTTGCCTTGCATTTAGTGACTTAGGATCATTCTTTGGTATCCAAGTAGTCCCTTGAGCAAGCCAAGAGTGATTCCTAAGCATAGAGCCAAGGGAAAGCCCTGAGCACTGCCAGGTGTGGCCCCAAAACAAACAAAACAAGAATAAGAATTATAAAGACAAATCATGTCTTCTTATGAAACGTTTTGAATGCATAATCCATTGACTATAATTTAATTGTATTCTTTTCTTGGTCACATCTGGCAGTGGCTCTGTACTCAGAGAAATCACTCCTGGTGGGCTTGAGGGACCATATGGGATGCTGGAGATCAATCCTGGATCAACTACAGGCAAGGCAAATGCCCTACCGGCTGTACTATCACTTGGGACTCACATTCAGTTCAACGGATGTATCTAATAGGCCATTTGGCTTGATATGACTTATTAGAAAAAGTAAAATAATTCCCAATTCTCTTTGCTTAATTACTTCAATTAAAGACTATATATGATATGATTGTTCATAAAATTCCACCACTAATATAAAATTCCCTCTATTATTGTCTTTGGATTCCCAAAGACATTCCTAAACCACCTGGCAGGCATGAAATAATATATATTGTTTGTTTACAGGTAAGTGGTAATAAAATCATGTTTAGAAAGCACAGCAATAAGAAAATTTGGGAAAATTTAATGTATCTCTCAGTGAGGTTGTCTAAAGTTTGCAAAGCAATTTGCTGCTAGTTGATTTTCTATTTCCTTGTTTTTGTTTTTGGGCTACACGAGGTGCTGTTCAGGGGCTACTCCTGGCTCTGTGCTCAGAAATCATTCTTAGCAGGCTTGGAGGGACCCTATGGAATGGCATGGATTGAACCCGGATTGGCCATGTGCAAGGCAAACGTCCTTCCTACTTGCTATCACTCCAGCTCCAGATTTTCTGTTGTTTTGTTTCTGAACATTAGGTGGCTTTGAATCCACAATTGAAGTCTAAATTGGTGTGTTCCATCGTACAAACCACAGTGTCTAAAAGGCGCTGGTGAAGGGTGGTGTACATTGTATGACTAAAACCCAACAATGAACTATCTTGTAACCATGGTGCTTAACTAAAGCAATTAAAAAATAAATTAGTTTGTTCCTACTGGGCTGACCTTATTGAAAAAATTGGAATTGCCATGTGGCTGCTACATGGATCAGGAATTCCAAGTTCTTTGGTTGTTATTGTGGCTTTTGTGGAGCATAGTTTTGGCTGCCATGGCTTTTGCACGTATGAGAAGCTCATTTTTAATTGTTACTTTTTATTGTGTGTGTGTGTGTGTGTGTGTGTGTGTGTGTGTGTGTTGCTGGGGACTGAACCCAGACTCACATATGCAAGGAAAGTGGTCTACTATGGAGCTATGTCCCTGACCCAAATCCTTTTTTTTTTTAAAATAACATACAAATGATAAAATGCTAAAATTCAGTCCTGTGTCTTTTTCAAATCTCGATTACCAAAGGCAAGTAGAAAGATATCTAATTTTAAGATACAGATGACATTTAATTTTACGGTCTCACTCATTTTTTTTTTTTTAAATTTTGAACCCTTTTACTTCTTAGATATTTCAATGCATATGGACCATTTGTTCTTCTCCCCAATCCTAAAGATGTAATCTTTGCAAACTTGGGTGGCACATCCCCACTAGAAATATTTTCCTATCTTAGCTGTGTGCCACCCAATTGAAGGCTATCATTTACCACGCATCAAATTTTTTAAGTATGAGATAGCAGAGATGCCATTCTTAAGTGGAATTGGTTAGAGAATGAGGAACTGCTAGATAAATGTCTTATTTTGTTCTTGCCATTATTTTTCAAGTTTTAACCAAGTTTTCAGACTTGGTTAGTTAAAGGGAAGTTAGCTGATGCTGTTTTGGAAAAGCCAATTGGCTGACCTGTGGTTACCTGGAGGCTTGTGAAGGAGTCTTAACATAGCAATACTGCCAATGACAAATTGCTCAAGTCTCCTGGGCCCCAATATTGCTGTTGCTTCCCCAAACCTCTACCCCTGTGAGACAGAACTCACTGGGCCTGCCCTCCCACAAAATATTCTGATTTTCGGAAGCCTCTATTCCATGATGTTCTCCCTCAGTCTCAAGCAAGTCTATACACAAGATTCAGTCAATGAATTCTGATCTTAGTTCGGGTCAGCCTGGGATACAGGTTTAAGGACTGCTAAGCCCATAACATTTTTTTTTTTTTTTTTTGGTTTTTGGGCCACATCCATTTGACGCTCAGGGGTTACTCCTGGCTATGCGCTCAGAAGTCGCTCCTGGCTTGGGGGACCATATGGGACACTGGGGGATCTAACCGCGGTCCGTCCTAGGCTAGTGCTGGCAAGGCAGACACCTTACCTTTAGCGCCACCGCCCGGCCCCAGCCCATAACATTTATGTACAGAATCAGTGGTTGTAATGTATTAAGTTACGGAGGAACCACCTAACACACAGCCACGAACAAAAAGAGGCTTGTTTTTCTTTCTCTTCAACGAATTAGGGCAATCGCCCTCCCACTTCCATTTCAACCTAACCTCATGATCCTAAAGGTAGAGGTAGGTGCCACTGGAAAGACGAGTCTAGCCAGGGAAGGAGACGGAGTGAGGTCAGGAGTGACAAGTGTCCCCTGACACTTGATGCTAGCTCTAGGGGTGCAAGACAAACCCAAGACAGCCTCACAAGGAGTCTGGGTGCTCGGGATCTGGGTAATGACGGCAGCATTAACAGAAAAAGTGCCCCCATTGCCTTTAAGCTTTTATTTATTCCAGTGGTTGGTTGAACTATATATATTTATATACATGTAAATATTTATTATATATAAATCTATATTTATTATAAACATTATTTTATTTATATAATAAAAATATTATATTTCACATACACATCACAATTTAATATATATTCATATAAATATATTATATAAAATTTCATTCATTCATTTATTGTATATTAAAATACATATATTTATCATAAATATTATACTCATATTCATATATAATAAGTATATATTTTAGATACATCATAATTTAATATATTTACATAAATATATATATTCTATTTAAATGCATTCATTTATTATATTCATTATATGCATATTAAAATACATATCTATTACAAATATTATTTTATTTATATATTTATATATCATAGATAATAATTTGTTTCCATAAACATATAACTTATAAATATCACATTTATATATAAAATATATTATACTTTATATACATTATAATTTAATACATATTTACAAAATATATATCATATATTTATTATATGTATATTAACATATTTATAATAAATATTGTTATATATTTATATATACATAATTTTATATTCACATAAATAGATATATGAAATTGTATATTTATACCTACATTTCATAGAACACATTATTCTATCTTAACTATATATATATTATTATTTTTATAATCTATATGAAAGTCAACTGCGGCTGGATTCTGTCAGCGATGGCCCCGCGGCTTGGTGCAGAGACGGGGCCTTCTTCCAAGGCCTGCGAGCCCTCCTGCAGGTGCCCGCCCTCTTGGGGTCGCAGCGGCCACTCCAGGGGGACGGACGCTCCATGGGCGGGTGGGGGGGCAGGCGACGGGGTGACGTCGCGGCCTTGAGGCCTCTTCCTCCCTCCCTTCCTGGAAGGATCCTCGGGGAATCCTCCAGCTCCTTAATCCCGCCGACACCTTCCAGCAGACGGGCCAGGGCTGGGTGGGGTGTGTGCGTGTGCGTGTGCGCGTGTGTGTGTGACCAGCTGTTGCGCGCTCGCCTTTCCTCTCCTTTCTTTAACCCTGGCTCTCAGGGCCCGCCCTCCCCTTCCTCCTCAATTCCGGAAGCGACGCTGCGTCATGACGTCACCTCCGCAAAGCCCAGCCACGCCCTCCCTCCCTTGCTCCCTCACGCGAGCGAGCACGTCGGCGGCAGCGGCGGCGCGCGCGCGCGGGGGCAACTCGGGTTGCCGCCTGGCCGGGGAGGCCGCGTTTAATCAGCGGCGGCGAGAGCAGCAGCAGCCGCGGACCGTGACGTCACGTGCGCGCGCGCCCCCGCGCTCTGCGTCCGGGAAAGGGAGAGAGAGAGACAGAGACAGAGACAGAGAGAGAAGGGGTGGGGCGAGCCGCGCGCCGCGACGCCGGACCAGAAGCCTTTGCGGCTCGGTCTCCGTCGCCGGCCGGGCGACCGGCCGGAACCGACTCTGAAGGCCCGCCCCGGAAGTAGCCCCGCGCGAGCCGCCGCCGCCGCCGCCGCCGCCTCCGCGCCTCACCCCGCCCGTCCCTAGGGCCGCGCCGTGCCCGCGCGCCGTGCGCCGTGCGCGAGGCCCGAGGCCGGGAGTCGTCGTCAGGGACGTGAGGACGCCTCGCCGTCGACGCGGCGTGTTGTTGTCTCGCCTGGCAGCCCGCTCCGGCCAGGCCCGCCCGGGCCCTGTCAGCCAGCCATGGAGTGAGCGAGCGAGCGAGCGAGCGCCCGCCGCTACTTCCGCGTCCGCGCCGCCGCCGCCTCCGCGAGAGCGACGCCGGGGACGCCCGAAGGACAGGACCGGACAGGACTCCGCCGGCACGGACGGACGGACTCACGACTCGCCGCCGCCGCCGCCGCCTCGGTGCTCGCCGTGCCGCTTCGCCGCTGCTCGCCGTCGCCTCGCCGCCGCCGCCGCGGCCGCCATGCCTGGGCTCTGAGCCGCCGGGCGGGCCCCCCGTCCGCGTCCGCGTCCGCGGCCCCGGCCCGGGCCTGAGCGCCGGGCGATGCCGAGCAGCTCGGACACGGCGCTGGGGGGCGGCGGCGGCGGCGGCGGCGGCCTGAGCTGGGCCGAGAAGAAGCTGGAGGAGCGCCGCAAGCGCCGCCGCTTCCTGTCGCCGCAGCAGCCGCCGCTGCTCCTGCCGCTCCTGCAGCCGCAGCTCCTGCCGCACCCGCACGCGCACCCGCCGCACCCGCACCCGCCGCACCCGCCGCCGCAGCCCCCGCCGCCGCCGCCGCCGCCGCCGCTGCTCTTCCTCGCGGCCCCCGGCACGGCCGCCGCCGCCGCAGCCGCCGCCGCCGCCGCCGCCGCCGCCGCCTCGTCCTGCTTCGGCGCCGGGCCGCACGCCGCGCCCGCGCTCGCGCTCGACGCCAAGCGGCCGCCGCGGGGCAAGAGGCGGCCCGGGGGGCGGCAGAAGCGGCGCCGCGGGGGCCCGTGCCGGGGCCGGCGCCGGCGCCGGGGCCGGGGCCGAGGCGGACAAGCAGAAGCGCGGCCGCGGCTTCGCGCCGCCCCCGCCCCCGGCCCCGGCCCCGCCGCCGCCGCCGTCGCCGCAGCAGCAGGACGGCGGCGTTGGCGTTGGCGCTGGCGGCGCTGCGAGCGGAGGCGCCGGGGCGGGGCGGCGGCGGGGGCGGCGGGGGCGCAGGAGCCGCCGGCGGCGGGACCCCGGCGCAGGGCGCGGCCGACCCGCCGCCCTACGAGCCGGACGGCGGCGCCCAGGCCGGCCCCGAGCCGCTGCCGCTGCCGCCGGCGGGCGCGGGTGCGAGCGCGACCGGGGCCCACGTCTCCGCCGCCGCCGCCCCCGCCCGCTCCCCGCCCGGCGGCAGCCCGGCCTCGTCGTCCGGCGCACGGCGCCGCTCCCGCTCCGGGGACGCCTCGGACCGCCGGCCCCGCCGCGAGCGCCGCAGCAGCAGCGGCCGCAGCAAGGAGCGGCACCGCGAGCACCGGCGGCGGGACGGGCCGCGCGGCGGCGGCGGCGGCAGCGGCGGCAACAGCGCCGAGGCCGCCGCCGCCGCCGCCGCCTCCTCCTCCTCCTCCTCCTCGTCCAAGGCCCGCGCGCGCCGCGACGAGCGCTCCGACGCGCCCAAGGGCGGCGGCGGCGGCGGCCGCAGGAAAAGCGCCTCGGCGGCCGCGTCCCGCAGCAGCAGCAGCAGCAGCCGCAAGGAGCGCGAGCTCAAGCCGCACCGCAGCCGGGCCAAGGGCGCCGCCGCCAAGGAGCCGCCGTCGGCCTACAAGGAGCCGCCCAAGGCCTACCGCGACGACAAGCGCGACGACAAGGCCGAGCCCAAGGCCTACCGCCGCCGCCCGCCGCGCCGCTCGCTCAGCCCGCTGGGCGCCCGCGACCGCGACCGCGACGACAGCCCGCACCGCGCCTCGCTGGGCGGCCTGCGGGGCCGCGGCTGCAAGTCGCCCAGCCCGGCCGGCGGAGGCGCCGGAGGCGGCGGCGGCAGCCCCTACTCGCGGCGGCCCGCGCGCTCGCCCAGCCCCTACGGCCGCCGCCGCAGCAGCAGCCGCCGCCGCTCGCCCAGCTACAGCCGCCACAGCTCGTACGAGCGCGGCGGGGGCGGCGGCGGCGGCGGAGACGTGTCCCCCGGCCCCTACGGCGGCAGCTGGCGCCGCTCCCGCAGCCCCTACAGCCCCGTGCTCAGGTGAGTCGGGAGGAGGCCTGGCCGCGGGGGGCCTCCTCCGAGGGCTCGGTGGGGACCCGCCGCAGCCTCCCTCCTCTCCCCTTTGCTCCTCCTCGCCGTCCTCTCGCACTCTCACCCTCCCTGTCTCCCGTTCCTGCTTTCCCCTTCCCGCCCTCCTTCCCTCCCTCGGCCCCCACTTTCCCTGCCCTCATCGCCCCCCCTCCATCTTTCCCTCTTATCCCTTTCTCTACCCTTCCTCTCCCCCTCTTCCTCCCCTTTTTCTTCTTTGCCTCTCTTCTCCCCTCTTTCTCCCTGCCCCTCGAGCCTCCCTCCCTCCCACTCTACCTCCCTCCCTCTCCACTTCTCCCTTCTGTTCTACCAAACGTTACTTTGGGAAGACCTACAGATCCTCCTGATTTTGAAAGTTGTCCCCCCCCCCCCCAAGCCCCAAGTTTGTTTTCCCCGTCGAACATCAGGTAGGAATGGATTATTCTTGTTTCAGAGGCGAAAGAAATTGTATGAAGGGAAACCGACGTCAGGTGCTGATGTCGAGAGTGAGTCCGATACGGATTACAAATGTTTCCTAGCTTTAGCAAACAGCCTTTCTCCGGAAAGCATATTCTCTGAAATTGGGGGTGGGCCCATGTGGAAGCTTTGATTCAACATTCTGAAGGTGAGGAAGACAAGCCTTTTGTGATTTGAACTATGTTGAATACTTTTTTAAATGACATCTTCGAAAGAAAGTATCGAAAAATGACCAGATTGGTTTCTTTCTGCAGTGGTGGTGTGTGATGTAATCTGCTTGGTGTAATCCTTTGTAACCCAGGAAAATGGCTAGCAGTTTTGACCTTAGGATAAACTTGTTCTTCTTAAGGTTAGCCGGATCTTGCAGAAACCTCTAAAAGTGTCGCTTAATTGAATCTGGTGACATTGGAGTAAATCAATCTTTTATGTTGCCATTTTGCCTGACTTGTTATATAATGCCGTGTTCCAAAAACCTGTGTGCATTGGTGCATACTGACTTGCCCATTCAGGAAATTGAAGTGAAAGTGACTTTTCATTATTTTACGCTTTTTTATTATCTTGGAAATATTTGGAAGTTCGAAGCCGTTTAGTATTAAATGTTTTCATCACTTGCTTTCTGTGATCTCAAACGAGTGCTTAGAATGAATCTACTATATGTGTACCTTTGAAATTAGCAGATGTTTTTGATGCATTTAAGTGCTTGTAAAGATAGGAGGCGAGTAGAGTATTTGTTTTTATAAGCAAGTATACTTGGTCTACAAAACAAATCTCTTTATTCTTAACTGCTCATATACACTTAAAAGGCTGGTTTAAACTTTAAACAAAGTTCATTAGCACTGAATTCATTTTAGAAAACAGCCTTTATAATTTGCATGGCCATATTTTCTACTTTTGGTTTAAAATATTTTAGGTTAGGCCCCAAAATCGTATCTTTTGCAGTTGTATTTCTTTTTGGAAACTGTTTAGATTAAGTTTCAAAGCACTTACAAAGCAGGTGTAGCTGTCTTCTTCAGCAAAGTCCTTTTATTATATGATGGAGTATTGTGTGGTTGGTATTCAGAAGTGATGGCCTGAGTGGTTTGGATATTCGTATTTAATTGTTGTTTATTGAGCACATTGTATTGCCAGATACTGTTCTAGAAACTGGAATTTGTCATTTGACAAGGCCTTTTGTGAAGATTATATTCTATAACAAATTTTTTTTAGCCCAGTCTTTTCTTTATAATGGTCACAATTAAGGGGTTGGTTGTGGATGGAACTTTAGAAATAATGTTGCCAAAATTTCTGATACCTGGCCATTTGGTGTATGCATGACTACATTTAGAGGTGAAAAGATGTGATTTTGATTTTTTCCCCATTAGATTTAGTCTTGAATTTTAGCCTACGAGTGTCCAGTTGTCTTAGCAGACTTCTTGGAAAACGAGTTTTCAAAATCATACTAGAGAAGTGCTTTTAAAATCGTTGTTTTCAAGGGCTGAATGAAAATCTCTTTGTAAAGAACAAAAAGTATATCATCATAGAGATTTAGCTTGGTGAATTAGACTTTTCATATTCTTGAAATGTTAACATACTATAAGTTAACATACTATAAATTTAACCTTTTGGAATGATGCAGAACAAGCTTGAACTTTACCTTTTTAAAGTGTAATGACGGTTGCCATGTTCTGAGTCTTTTCTCTAGGCCAGAATTCATTGTTTTTGTTTTTGTTTTGGGGCCACACCGTGCAGCCAGTGCCTAGGAGGTTATTCCTGGCTCTGTGCTCAGAAATCCTCCTGGCAGCCTCAGGGATGGTGGGAACTGAACCTGGATTAATTCCTGGTTGGCTGCGTGCAAGGCAAGATAGCATGCTTCCCCTGTTCTCTCTCTCTCTCTCTCTCTCTCTCTCTCTCTCTCTCTCTCTCTCTCTCTCTCTCTCTCTCTCTCTCGCCCCCAGAAATTCTTAGTTTTTAGATATTTTTCATTAATTTGTAGTAAAATAGTTGATTGGAAAAGAACTTTTTTTTTTTATTTGGGGGGGGGGGTGTCACACCCAGCGGTGCTCAGGGGTTACGCCTGGCTGTCTGCTCAGAAATAGCTCCTGACAGGAACGGGAGACCCTATGGGACACCGGGATTCGAACCAACCCACCTTTGGTCTTGGATCGGCTGCTTGCAAGGCAGACGCCGCTCCGGGCCCGGAAAAGAACTTTTAATGTAGTTCATTATTACTATCTTGGAACAAATGACAGATCTCACTTGACCAGTTTATTGCAAGTTTTACTTTTAAAATTTGGTAATTATGGTAGGTGCTCCATGTTGTTTTAAAGAATAGATTGACTACTGGATTGTGAACTCCATAAGGCAGTTAACTTGTCCACCATTAAATTACCAGTGTTCAGCAAAGCACTGGTAGACTTAATATTTGTGGAATGGGTACTTAAAAAGGTTATATGTATTGAGCAAATGTATTATTTTAGACTTGCAGTATATAAGTCTAATAAATAGACCATGTACTGTGTTGGAAGAGGATGATAGCAGTATGACCTTTTGCTGTTGTGCATGGAATTTATGTATTAATGATATTTAAATAGTATAGATAGATTTTTTTTTTTTTTTTTTTTTTTTTTGGTTTTTGGGTCACACCCGGCTGTGCTCAGGAGTTACTCCTGGCTGTCTGCTCAGAAATAGCTCCTGGCAGGCACGGGGGACCATATGGGACACCGGATTCGAACCAACTACCTTTGGTCCTGGATGGGCTGCTTGCAAGGCAAACACCGCTGTGCTATCTCTCCGGGCCCAGATAGATATTTTTTAAGGGGTTATTTGGGCCACACCAGATGTAGCCACTGTCAGCTCAGGGGGTTACTTTTGATTCCTTTTGGTGTTGGTGATCAGACTGGGGGGTGGATTAACTGCTTGGAAAGCAGTTAATTGCCCTAACTCTTGTTCTTGGCTCTCTGATCCAAGTGTTGACTTTTTTTTTTTTTTTTTTTTTTTTTTGGTTTTTGGGTCACACCTGGCAGTGCTCAGGGGTTATTCCTGGCTCCAGGCTCAGAAATTGCTCCTGGCAGGCACAGGGGACCATATGGGGCGCCGGGATTCGAACCGATGACCTCCTGCATGAAAGGCAAACGCCTTACCTCCATGCTATCTCTCCGGCCCCAAGTGTTGACATTTTTAAAGAAATGGATATACATTTGGAATAACATACTAAAACTATGGTATGAAGAATTTTCTGTTACTTCCTAGAATACATTTTTTAGGAACTAATTGATCTGCTTTACTGTCTGATCTTTATAGTTTACACTCTTTGTTTTCATCTGTGTCTTCCTTTATCTGCTTATATACTCTTCTTTCATTAGTCACTCTACCCCAGAGATTCCATCCTTTTGGTGGAAATGACATTGAATCACATCTGGTGCTCAGAGATTACTCCCAGCATAGTACTTGGGGTCTGCCCTGGGTTGTGCTGGGACCTAACCGTTGCTTCTAACATGTAAAAAAAAATGTGTGCTCCAATCTTTTGAAAGCTGTCTTCTTGTTCCTCATTAGTCCCTTAGCCTTGTTTTTTTTTGTTTTTTTTTTTTTTTTTTGCATGTAACCACCATTCTGTTTTCCTTCCTTCCTTCCTTCCTTCCTTCCTTCCTTCCTTCCTTCCTTCCTTCCTTCCTTCCTTCCTTCCTTCCTTCCTTCCTTCCTTCCTTCCTTCCTTCCTTCCTTCCTTCCTTCCTTCCTTCCTCTCTCTCTCTCTCTCTCTCTCTCTCTCTCTCTCTCTCTTTCTTTCTTTCTTTCTTTCTTTCTTTCTTTCTTTCTTTCTTTCTTTCTTTCTTTCTTTCTTTCTTTCTGTTTCTGGTGGTGTTGGTAGTGTTGGTAGTGCTTTGAGCACTGAGGCAACCAAATGCCTCCTACATGTGAAGCAACCATTGTACGTATCATCGAGTTAAAGTTTTCTCAGGTACTTGGCTTTAGAAAAGTAACTGAAAATGATATTTAGGTCTTATTGCTAGGTACTGATCAACAACAATAGTTATCACCGTTGTGATAGCTCAAAAACATTCCCATTGAAATGTTAGATCTAAAAAGGTGTAATTCCTTCTAGCTAATGTTCCTTTATATGAGCCTAAATAAATACATTTCTTAGAGACATGTTTATACTTGGTGTTGATGTTCAGCATTTTATCTTGATCTGAAGTAACTCGTAAAATAATCGTAAAAAAATCGTAAAATAAGTTGTTTTAATTTGACTTCTGGAATGTCTTCTATTGCTAGGAGCAGTAGAAGCCTCTATTATGTCATAATATCAAATTTTATAAATATATCAAATATCAGGTTAAAGATATATATATCAAACCATATATGTCAAATATCAGGTTAATGATAGGTGAACCCTTGATGAAAATAAGCGAATGTAATGTAAATAAATACATGTAGCTAATATTTATTTTCCTATGATCTGAAGTACCTCTGTCATGGATGAATTAGTGTTTACTCCTAAAAACTAGTGTTAAAAACTGCAAAAAATGAAGACATTTTAGAATTTTAAAATGCTGTCATTTGAAGAAGGCTACCAATTTGATGTGTAAGAAGTAGAAATGTCCTGAGTATCTTTTTGATAAATGGGACGTTTCAAAAGCTTTTTTCCAGTGTCAAAAATTCTACAGGGCTGGAGGGTGCTTGCCTCGCTCATGGCCAACCCAGGTTCTATCCCTGCCACCCTATATGGTTGTGATCACCAGGACTGATCACCAAGAAGTGATCTTTGAGCTCAGAGCCAGGAATAATCCTTGAGCTCTGCCTGATGTTGCCTCAAACAAAACTAAAAACAAATAGTAAGGCTCAAGCGGTAGATCTTGTGCACAGTCTTTGCACTTTTTATCTCGTATACCAGTACCATGTGGTGCCCCTTTTCTGTATGGTAATAGGAAAATATATTAGACTCAAAGTATGGAAATTTTGGTGAGATATCTTAAGATTTCAAACCTTTTAATAACTAGTTTTCCTTAGGAAGATGATCTTAGGTGTGGCCCATTTCCTAAACTAATATTTACACTTATTCAGTTCTAACCTGGTTTTCTTGTTGTTTTATTTTTTTTTATTGTGATGTAGGTAACTAGTTACAATCATGTATTTTCTTGTTTTATTTTTAGTATTTATTCAGTTTTCATCTTCAGGGACTTAGTTCAGGAATTCTTTAAAATTTTCTCTTTTCTGTTGTTGTCGTTTTTTCCTAGTTCTTTATCAGGAGAGTGTTCTTAAAATTTTGGTTGGAGTTTGTCACTTCCCATTATACAGATTTAAATTCAGACTTTCTAATTATTAGCCTTTATAATCTGGTCCCAATTCTATGAGAATTCTACGTCTAGAGGTATTTTTATTTCTCTGTATTTTTTTTTTTTTTTTTTATAATTTTGCCTTTCAGTCTTGTTTATTTTTCCCTTGGGCCACACCTAGTGCCCCTCAAGGGTTACTCTTGGTTCTGCACTCAGGAATCACTCCTGGTGGTGCTTGATGAATGGTAATGGGATGCAGGGGACAGAACCTGGGTTGGCCACATGTAAGGCAAATGCCCCACTTGTACTCTCTCTGATTCTTAACTTTCTTTTTTTTTTTTTTTTTTTTTTTTTGGTTTTTGGGCCACACCCGTTTGATGCTCAGGGGTTACTCCTGGCTATGTGCTCAGAAATCGCCCCTGGCTTGGGGGAACCATATGGGACGCCGGGGGATCGAACCGCGGTCCTTCCTTGGCTAGCGCTTGCAAGGCAGACACCTTACCTCCAGCGCCACCTACCCGGCCCCGATTCTTAACTTTCTTTTAGCTTAAAATGATAGTCCCCCTTGCCTCCACCTTTACATTTAAAATCTACTAAACTCCTAGTATCTTGTTTTTTTCCCCCCATCTATCAGATTAGAAAAAATGAATTTCCTTCCTTTCCTGTATCCCTAAAGCACTTTCCTTTATAGGTCTTGAAAAAAATTTTTTTTTAGTAATCTAGTTATTTGGCTGGCTACATAACTGTTTTCTCAACCAGATTGCAATCTCTTAGAGGGAAAATTTAAAGCATATTTATTAGTTGTTGAATTAATTTAGATAGCATTATTTTCCTACCCAGATTAATGCATACCAGCTTTTGCATAAACTTTCACTGTATGCACAAAATTTACCTGCAATTTTGTTATACGGGGGTAAATAATTACTTTGGCTTGTAATGAGGAAATGAATGAAGAATGCTGGAGGGTGGGTCACTTTTAGTGTAAGTTTAAGAATTGCTTATATTTGCATTGTTTCATATTGCTCAAAATGAATTAGGTTCTGGTGAACATCTGAGTAGACTGGTATATTTAAGCTTTTGTTTTGAAATTATTTCAACTTTTATACCTATAAATAACACTTAAGTTTAAAGTTTTGTTTCTTCCTTTCTTTGGGGGTGGGGCCACACCCAGCAGCATTCAGGGGTTACTCCTGGCTCTGCACTCAGAAATTGCCCCTGACAGGCTCGAGGGACCATATGGGATGCTGGGGATTGAATCCGGGTGGTCCAGGGTTGTTAGTGTTCAAGGCTAAGGCCCTACTGCTGTGCTATCTCTCCTGCCTCCTATAAGTTTTGCTTTTAAAGTAAATTGGTAGCAAAAGTATCTAGTATTGTTTATAGTGATTTTGTTCCTTGAATTTCTAGCACATCTAAATTGTGGAATCTTTTTTTTTTTTTTTTTTGTGGTTTTTGGGTCACACCCGGCAGTGCTCAGGGGTTATTCCTGGCTCCAGGCTCAGAAATTGTTCCTGGCAGGCACGGGGGACCATATGGGGCGCCGGGATTCGAACCGATGACCTCCTGCATGAAAGGCAAACGCCTTACCTCCATGCTATCTCTCCGGCCCCCTAAATTGTGGAATTTTTATAAAATGTAGTGTTTTAATACATCTCAGATAATAACTCTGAATTGAGGATAATGAATGCAGGGGTTAGGTAGGAAACAAAAAGATAAGTGGAGGTGTTTGAAAGTAGTAACATGCACTTCATGCACTGCAGTGCCTCCATGCTTCCTGTTCTTGCATTTCAGCTGCACTGGGGCACTTTTACTGAGTGGTATATTTTCATTCCAAATCTGATTTCTGAAACCTTACATCATGGTGATGGTGGTGGTGGTGATGATGATGATTGGTTTTGGGCCTTATTCTGCAATATTCAGGGATTTCTCTTGGAATAATTAAAACAATATTTTAATTAAAAATAATTAAAAAATTACACTTGGATTAATTCCTAGAATTACTCCTGGAAGTGTTTGTGGAACATTATGGGATACTAGGGATCAGACCTTAAATGACTGTGTGTGCAAGGGAAATGCCCGACTCACTCATTTATTATGTTGCAGTTACTGCTCAATTTTTGTTTATTTGTAATATATGGATATGAATCTACATCTTCAGTACAGAAGATCAAGGTTTTCTTGAATCCAGTTAGCTTACATGAGCACTCTGGACATTGTGTTAAATGTATTTATATTATATATAAATGTATATACATTACATAAATGTATATATATTGTAAGAAATGTGATTTTTGTATAAATGGGGACATTATTGTATAGTCTTTACCCTCTCCCCACCCCCACTTCACCACAGGTTTTATTTAGGCACTGTGATTTACAGTACTGTTAATCTGAGTCATACTGTATTCCATAGTATATTTGATTTATTTGCTCTTGTTGTATTGGTACAGCTTAAATTGTTTGGGCAAGTCTACTTTGCTAGACTATTAGTTGTTGGATCAAAATATGGCATTCTTTTTCTTTTTCCTTTCTTCTTCCCTTTTACTTTATCTCTTCGGCCTCCCTATTCATTTCTTTCCTCCCTCCCTCCCTCCCTCCCTCCCTCCCTCCCTCCCTTCCTCCCTCCCTCCCTCCCTCCCTCCCTCCCTCCCTCCCTCCCTTCCTCCCTCCCTCCCTTCCTTCCTTCCTCCCTCCCTTCTTCCCTCCTTCCTTCCGTTCTTCCTCTCTTTTAATTTTTAAGATTTTTTAAAAATCTTTATTTAAACACTGTGATTACAACAAACATGATTGTAGTGGGTTTTTGTTACAAAAAGAACACCCCCTTCAGCAACATTCCCACCACCAATTCACCCCATATCCCTCCACCCACACCCCCTCCCTGTATTTGACACAGGCATTCTACTTCTTTCACTCATTAACATTGTCATGGTAGTTGTTAGTGTTCTAACTGCACTTACCCTTCCTTGAGGTGAGCTTCATATCGTGAGCCACTCCTTCTGGCTCTAATCTCTGGGCAATATTACAATAATGTCTTTTATTTTTCTTAAAATCCACAGATAAGCGAGACTATTTGTGTCTGTCTCTCTCTGACTTATTTCACTCAGCATAATAGTTTTCATGTCCATCTATGTATAGGAAACTTTCGTGACTTCATCTCTCCTGACGGCTGCATAATATTCCATTGTGTATATGTACCACAATTTCTTTAGCCATTCATCTGTTGAAGGGCATCTTGGTTGTTTCCAAAGTCTGGCTATTGTAAATAGTGCTGAAATGAATAGTGGTGTGAGGAAAGGATTTTTGTATTTCGTTTTTGTGTTTCTAGGGTATATTCCAAGGATATAGAATATATCCCTGGGTGTAGCTGGATCATATGGAAGCTCAATTTCCATGTTTTTGAGGAATCTCCATATTGTTTTCCATAAGGGTTGGACTAGGCAGCATTCTCACCAGCAGTGAGAATTCCTTTCTCCCCACATCACCGCCAGCACTTGGTTTTTGTGATGTGTGCCAGTCTCTGTGGTGTGAGATGGTACCTGATTGTTGTTTTGATTTGCATCTCTTTGATAATTAGTGATGTGGAACATTTTTTCCTGTGCCTCTTTTGGTCATTTGTATTTCTTTGAGAAATTGCCTGTTCATTTCTTCTCCCCATTTTTTGATGGGTTAAATTTTTTTTTGTTAAGTTCTGTCAGTACCTTGTATATCTTAGATATTAGCCCTTGTCTGACCGGTATTCGGTGAATAGTTTCTCCCAATCTGTGGGTGGCTTTTGTATCCTAGGCACTATTTCCTTTGAGGTGCAGAAGCTTCTCAGTTTAATATAGTCCCATCAATTTATCTCTGTTTCCACTTGTATCGATAGTGCTGTTTCTGCCTTTAGACTCAATGTCATGGAGTGTTTTACCTACGTTCAATATACCTTATGGTTTCGGGTTTGATATCCAGGTCTTTAATCCATTTGGATTTGTTCTTTTTTGCATAGTGTTAGCTGGAGGTCTGAGGTCGCTTTTTTGCAACCACTTGACCAGTTGTTCCAACACCACTTGTTAAGAGGCTTTCCTTGCTTCATTTTACTTACAATTGTTGCCCCTTTATCAAAGAATAATTGATTGTATATCTGGGGCACATTCTCTGAATACTCAAGTCTATTCCACTAATCTGAGGGTCTGTCTTTATTCCAGTACCAGCTGTTTTAATGACTATAGCTTTGTAATACAATTTAAAATTTGGGAAAGTGATGCCTCCCATACTCCTTTTCCCAAGGGTTGCTTTAACTATTATTGGGTGTCTATTTCAAATGAATTTCATGAGTGTTTGATCCATTTCTTTGAAGAATGTTATGGGTATCCTTAGAGGGATTGCATTAAATCTGTACAATGCTTTGGGGGGAGTATTGCTATTTTAATGATGTTAATCCTGCCATTCCATGAGCAGGGTATGTGTCTCCATTTCCTGTGTCCTCTTACTTCTTGAAGCAGGGTTTTGTAGTTTTCTTTGTATAGGTCCTTCACCTCTTTAATTAAGTTGACTCCAAGATATTTGAGTTTGTGTGACACTAATGTGAATGGGGTTGGGTTTATTTTTTTTCTTTTTCTTTTTTTGTTTTTGGGCCACACCCATTTGATGCTCAGGGGTTACTCCTGGGTATGCGCTCAGAAATCGCCCCTGGCTTGGGGGGACCATATGGGACATGGGGGATCGAACTACCCTAGTGCTTGCAAGGCAGACACCTTACCTCTAGCGCCACCTTCCTGGCCCCTGTTTTTTTTTTTTTTTTTAAATGTCCATTTCTTCTCTATCATTATTGGTGTAAAAGAAAGCCATTGATTTTTGTGTGTTAATTTTGTAGCCTGCCACTTTGCTATATGATAAACTGTTGTTTCTATAAGCTTTTGGTAGAGTCTTTAGGGTTTTCTAGTATATTTTTATGTTATCTGCAAACAGAGCTGGACTTTCCTATCTGGATGCCCTTGATATCTTTTTCTTGCCTAATAGCTATGGCAAGAACTTCTAGCACTATGTTGAATAGTAGTGGTGAGAGAGGGCAGCCTTGTCTTGTACCCAGATTTTAGAGGAAATGCTTTTAGGTTATCTCTATTGAGAATAATATTTGCCATTGGCTTGTGGTAGATGGCCTTGACTATATTGAGAAAAGTTTCTTTCATTCCCATCTTGCTGAGATTTTTTTTATATCAAGAATGGGTGTTGGATCTTATCAAATGCTTTTTTCTGCATCTATTGATATAATTATATGGTTTTTATTTTTTTTGTTGTTGATATGGTGTATTATGTTGATTTTGATTTACATATGTTAAGCCATCCTAGCATTCCTGGAATGAATTCTACTTGGTTGTAGTTTATGACCTTCTTGATGAAGCATTGGATCCTATTTACCAGAATTTTGTTGAGGATCTTTGCATCTGTGTTCATCAGGGATATTGGTCTGAAGTTTTCTTTTCTTGCAACTTCTCTGTCTGGTTTTGATATCAGGGTTATGTTAGCTTCATAAAAACTATTTGGTCGTGTTCCTGGTTTTTCAGTTTCATGAAAGAGCTTGAAAAGGACTTGGGAGTAGTTCCTCTAGAAAGGTTTGAAAGAAGTGAATTCATTTGGGTCTGGTCTTTTGTTTTTAGGAAGACTTTTGATTACTCTTTTCATTTCCTCAGTAGTGATGGGTCTGTTTAGATATGTTAGATCATCTTGGTTTAGCAGTGGAAGATTGTAGGAGTCCAAGAATTTATCCATTTCTTCCAGGTTCTCATGTTTGTGGCATATAATTTCTCAAAGTAGTCTCTGATTACCTTTTGAATCTCTGCAGTATCTGTAGTGATTTCACCCTTTTTATTTCTAATCCGATTTATTACGTTTCTCTCTGTTTCTTTGTGAGTTTTGCTAGTGATTTATCTATCTTGTTTATTTTTTCAAAGAACCAACTTTTGCATTCGTTGATCTTTTGAATTGAATTTTTTATTTCCATTCATTAATTTCTGCTCTAAGTTTATTATTTTCTTCTTCCTGCCTTTTTTTTGGCTCTTTTGGATGATTGATGTCTTTCAGGTTTATCAACAATTGTATTAAATATTTTGCTGGTCCCTCATTGGGTACATATATGTTTAGGAGAGTGATTTTTCCCTGCTGTACATATCTTTTGATTAGTAAGAAATGACCATCTTTGTCTCTTACAATTTTTCTGAGTCTAAGGTTTGTGTCATCTGACATTAATATGGCCACTCCAGCTTTTTTTTGAATAAAGCATTTATTTTATTTTTTTAAATTATCTTTATTTAAATACCGTGATTTACAAATATGATTGTAGTTGTATGATTACAGTCATGTAGTGTTGAATCAGATAATTAACGATGGTGATGGATGGAGATGGATGGAGGCCTTTGTCCTTAGGCCCCGGCCACGTGGCTTCATCCCCCATGAACCGGCGAGTCTGGGGTCCAGGAAAGCGATGGGTATTGAACTCACTCACAGGCAGGCATCAGGAAGCATCAACTTTATTCATGCCCTATCCACCACATGTGTGTGGCCTATCTCATAACCTTTCAAGCATTCAGCCATTCTTAGCTAGCCCTGCATCTTAATTCCTTTCAGCCATCTTCCCTTTGGGCTCCACGCTGGTCCAAGACTAAAAGAGGCAAAGACCACACTAAAGCCAAAAGGGCAAAGACCCTAATCCCCTGGGTCAAAGGCTTTATATAACCTTCCAAGACCACTCCCCGGAATGGGAGGGTCTCAGGTATGTACACCTAAATCCAGGGTGGAGTTACAATGTAGAGAACACCCCCTTTCACCAGTGCAAGATTCCCACCACCAGTTTCCCAGATCTCCCTCCTCTCCACCCCACCCACACCTGTACTCGAGACAGGCTTCCTATTTCCCTCATTTATTCACATTGTTATGATAGTTTTCAGTGTAGTTATTTCTCTAACTGCACTCATCACTCTATGTGGTAAGCTTCATGTCATGAGCTACACCTACATGGGTAGATGGGGGAAATAATGGTTGGGACTGAGGCAGTAAAAGATTAGAAATGAGCTTTGTAGGGCAGTATCAAGGTCAAAATACAAGATGGATATTATGCATATATAAACTATATGCATACAATACTATGAATAGGAGACCAAGGAGAAAAAATTTCTAGTGACTGTCCCAACATAAACCAGTGTTAGAACAGCCCGCCCTCCTCCCAAAGCGCATTTCCATAAGTGTAGGGAGAGGTAGGGGGGAAGCCTGAAGACCCCTAAAGAGTCCACCTGAACCGGTGCCCAGGGGAAGGCCTGGAGTCCAGGGGAGAAAGAGAGGGACGGCTGGGGGCCTGCCAAGCATCCCAGCACTCCCCAGGCTAGGGAGAAGGCCTCCGGCATGGGGAATCCCCAAACCCCATACCTGGCAAGAGCTGGCCTCCAGAATCAAAGGGGAAACCAGAAGCCAGATATCTGCCCACCCTCCTCCCCATGCACCTTCCCCCTGGAGTACAGAGGGAGGAGGGAAGCCTGAGGACCCCTAAGAGTCCACCTGAACCCACTTCTGGCCATCTGAGCTGTGTGTGTGTGTGTGTGTGTGTGTGTGTGTGTGTGTGTGTGTGTGTGTCTGGAGTACAGAGGGAGGAGGGAAGCCTGAGGACCCCTAAGAGTCCACCTGAACCCACTTCTGGATCTGAGGTGTGTGTGTGTGTGTGTGTGTGTGTGTATGTGTGTGTGTGTGTGGTATTTTTGGTCACGCCCGGCCATCTGAGGGTGTGTGTGTGTGTGTGTGTGTGTGTGTGTGTGTGTGTGTGTGTGTGTGTGTGTGGTTTTTGGGTCATGCCCGGCAGTGTTCAGGGGTTACTCCTGGCTCCATGCTCAGAAATTGCTCCTGGCAGGCACGGGGGACCATATGGGACGCCAGGATTTGAACTGATGACCTTCTGCATGAAAGGCAAACGCCTTACCTCCATGCTATCTCTCCGGCCCCCATTCCAACTTTTTTAAGGGAGTTATTTGCTTGAATGATTTTCCTCCAACCTTTTATTTTGAGTCTGTATGTTCTATTTAGATGTATTTGTTGTAGGCAACAGAATGTTGGTTTCAGCTTTTTAATCTGTGTCTCTTAACTGGTGCAGTTAGTCCATTGACATTGAGAGAGAAAATTGGCATGGGATTTAGTGTCATCGTTGTGTAGAAGTTTGTTCTGTCTGTTGGTCTGTCTTATCTTAAAGTAGACCTTTCAGTTTTTCTTCCTTCTCTCTTTTTGTGAATGCTGAAATTGTGTTCTATTTTGTGGGTATATTACACTTACTGTCAATTGATGAATATTTAGGTATTTTGGCTATTATGAATTACAGTGCTCCAAACAGTTGTATACAGTTTTTGCATGGAGATCCCACCCCCTAAATCTCCCCAAGACCAAAACCAAAGACCAAAACTGGTTTGGACCACTTTTGTTGAAGGCCATTGAACTCAGTAGTGCTCAAGGGTATATGTATAGAAATATAGCAGGGTATATGTGTAGACATTCATATATATAGAGACACACACACACACATACACACACATATTACTCAGTCAATATATAGAAAAAGTTTTTATTTCTCTTGGTTATATACTTAGTGGAGTCATCCTTGGGTCATGTGACAATTCTATGTTTAACCTTTAAGACAATCCTAAGTTTTTAAAAAATGGCTGCATTTTTTAATACTCTATGAATTCCAGTTGACAGTTCCTTGACAATAGTCTATTTGACTATAGCTGTTCTGGACTCTCTGATTGTAGTTTTGATAGTAAATGATTCTGAGCATCTTTATATTGTTTTGTATTTGCACATGGTATCGATCAGGTCATTTTTTGAAGGAGTGCTTATGCATTTTATTTATTTATTTATTTATTTATTTTTGTTGTTCTGCTGCTGTTTTGGAGTCATACAGGTGTTACTCAGCACTGACGCCTGGCTTTGTGCTTTAGTTCAATTCTGAGGTGCCTATGGCATCAATGTGTCTTACCAGGAATCAAAGCAGGGTGGCTTGCATACAAGGTACATACCATAAATTATGCTCTATACCAGTGATAGCTAAACTTTTTGAGCCCGAGTGCCCAAACTGCCGCACAAAACCAAAGAATTCCCTCAAAACTGCCAGCACATCAATTAAACCTATTAAAACAAGATTTTAGTATTTAAAAACTATGCAGCACATCTTAATTGTGGACCTTTCCGAGTGCCAGCTGCAAGGCCTTTGCGTACCACCGCTGGCATGCATGGGTTCGTCATTGTGGCTCTATACTATCTCTCTGGCTCCTTTACACTTTTTTTTTTTTTTTTTTTGGTTTTTGGGCCACACCTGGCGGTGCACCTGGGTTACTCCTGGCTCTGTGCTTAGAAATTGTTCTTGGCAGGCTTGGGAATGAACCTGGGTCAGCCATGTGTAAGGAAAGTGTACAACTGTACTATTGCTGCACACTCTGGCTTCTGCTTTTACCTAAAAAAATATATATATATCTTCAAGATTTGGGCCTGAGATATCACTTATGTTTGTGGTAGAGTTAGGGGTAGACCTTGCATCTGCAAGGCTCTGGGTTTGTTCCACTCCCTAGGCTGGGTTCCAGCCCAGTTCTTGTACATTGTCCCCAACTACCTATTTTGCATCCCAGCCTTATATAGCCCTCACATTCTTGGGTATTGCCTCATGTGCCCACTACCCACCCAGATTTTAAAAGAGGTATCCAGTTATTGAATATTTTTCTGTTTTTGGGCCACACCCTCATGTGTTACTTCTGGCTCTGTGCTTAGAGCTTAGGGCTCTTAGCTCCTGGCAGGCTCTAGGGACCATTTGGGGTGCTGGGGATTAAACCTGGGCTGGCTACATGCAAGGCAAATACCCTGTATTATCACTCTGGCCCCAGTTATTAAACTTGATTGATTGATTGGCCCCAGGCCACAGCCAGTGGTGATCAGGGGCCACTCCTGGCTCTGCACTCAGAAATCGCCACTGGGAGGCTGGGGACCACATGGGATGCCAGGAATCGAATGGTTCTCCCCCCCCCCCCAACCCCCTGTTGGTTGCATGCAAGGCAAACGTCCCACCTCTCCGGCCTCTTGGCCCCAGTTATTAATTCTTGATGTGAAAAAGCAAACGTAGAACAAAGAGTTGAAGCTACAAGTAATGGCATTGCCATTGAGAAACCTAGCAGAATTTGTTCATCTTCCACTTAGTGGCAATCTTTTTTGGTTTTTCGGATCACACCCGGCAGTGCTCAGGGGTTACTCCTGGCTCTGCACTCAGGGGCCTTAAACTTTTTTTTTTTTGGTATCAGTAGCAATGATTGGGGCAGGAGGAGACTAGATATGAAGAAATCAGTTATTTTTAAGATTAGGTACCTATAGAAGAGGCCATGTAAAGCAGAACAGTGATGTTGAAAATAGACCAGAGATTGAGGTAGATGGAAAAATTTCCCTCCTCAAATATGACTGAGCTTTTGAATGTTGTACCTAGTAAAAGGGGCTTTGAAATGTAATTAAATTAAGAATTTTGAGATGAGGGAATTTTTATTTTTGTTTTGATGGCCACATGTGGTGATCTTTAGGGGTTACTCATGAATTATGACTGGTGGGTTCAGGGTAAAATGGGATGCTGGGGATTGAAGTTGGTCGATTGTGCATGTAAATATCCTACCTTCTGAACTATTACTCCAGCTCCCTGAGGGAGTTTATTATTTTTCTGAGTTATCTTAGATTGTACAGGTGCTGCTTACGTAATAAGAAGCATCTTTACAAATTAAAAAAAGGCCATAGCAGTAGGGGGAGAATAAATGTGGTGGAAGCAGGTTAGTTTTTAGGACTATGAGCAGTGGAATATGTATATGGACAACCTTCATGGACTAGTGAAATGAGAAAACCAGATTATAGAAGTAGTAAATGAGGGAGAGAGACAGAATAACCTCACTCATGTGGAATATAAAGAAACACAGTAGAGGAATAACCAATGCCGAAAGGCAATAAAACTAGAGTAAGAAGCTTGTCAGATATGGGGGGGGTGGTAGTGGTGGAGTGGTGGGGGTAGTGTGGGGAGGAGGCACTAGAGGTGGTATAGGTCGAGGAAGGGGACCACTAAGACAGTGAGTGATAGAGGTCACTCTGTATCAGGACTAGGTGCTGAAAGGAACTAAAGTGACATACATGATATTCTGTTAGTCACAGTTTAGTAAAACATGAACTTTTAAAAGAGGAAATAAGAAAATAGTGTTCATAGCAACAGGCTAAGCAGCTGAGAGACACTGGGAACTCTAAGGGAAGTGGATACTGGTGAATGGATTGGTGTTGGATCATTAAGTCCAATAGCTTTGAATTCATAGTGATTCAGCATTATTTAAAAGTAGTACATTAAGTATTTAAGAAGGGACCCTGGTTATACATTGATTTTTGTCTGTGAGATGGGTTTCTAACTTGTGAACTCTAGAACTGAGATAATAAATCTTTAAATTATTAAACTTTTTACAGTAGCAATTGGAAACAACTGATGGGATGTTGTCTGGACTTTAAGAAATTGAGGGCCCGGAGAGATAGCACAGTGGCGTTTGCCTTGCAAGCAGCCGATCCAGGACCAAAGGTGGTTGGTTCGAATCCCTGTGTCCCATATGGTCCCCCGTGCCTGCCAGGAGCTATTTCTGAGCAGACAGCCAGGAGTAACCCCTGAGTACCACCAGGTGTGGCCCAAAAACCCAACCCCCCCCCAAAAAAAATTGAGGCTTTTATGCATAGGTAAATGGGTGAAATAAAACAGTGAAATTGGAAATAGAGAATGGTAAACAGCAGGTGTAGAGGAAGAGATTTATTCACTTTGCGTGTCATAATTTTAGGTTTTAGTGGACATGACAGGAATAGTAGTTTGAGTTTATTATGTGGATTAGATAAGGCAAAGAAACATTTGAAACAGGATGAATTTAGAAGGCTCCCACAGTAGCTATAATTAAAATTTAGGTTGCAGATTACGTAGGAACATTTGTTAGAGTTTTAGCTTTCATGACATTGAGAGGGACAGGCTTAACTTAAAAATGTTTTTTTCTAAGAGTTTTAGGTGACACCTGGCAGCACTGAACAGCTATTCCTGACGGTGCTTGGAAGATGAAGGGAGAAGGTGCACATATCAGGCAGGGCTGAGATTGAACATGGACCTCCCTCATGCAAGATACTCTTGTCCAGTTTGGGAGAGAGAGGTTTTCAGTTTGAGAAATATTCTTACTTTCTCCCAGTTTTATTGAGGTATCATTGATAAATATATAGGATTGTGATTAATTTGCTTGTTTGCTTTTGGGCCACACCCCAAAGCTCATGGCTTAACTCTTGTTCTGTGCTCAGAGATCACTCCTGGCAGGTTCTGGGAACCCATATGGGGTGCTGCTGTACTATTTATTGTTCCTGTTCCAAGGATTGTAATATATATATATGATGTCAACGTGATGATTTTATTTACGTGAACAGATCCTCACAGCCGATGTAACTAGTGTGTCCATTGCCTTGCATATTTACCTTTTTAGTTTTGGGGTTGGGTAGAGAATTGAGAACACCATACATAGTGCTATTCTTTTAGCAGTTTAATTTTACAATAAGTAATAGCAATAAACAATAGTTTATTCAGCTGCTATTGTCAGCATGTTAGGTTTTTAAAGTTTGTACCTTTTTTTTTTTTTGGGTCACACCCGGCCGCGCTCAGGGGTTACTCCTGGCTCTATGCTCAAACGTCGCTCCTGGCAGGCTCAGGATTCGAATATGGCATGCCTGGATTCGAACCACTGACCTTCTGCTGCAAGGCAAATGCTTTACCTCCTTTCTATCTCTCCGGCCCAAGTTTGTACCTTTATAAATTAAGTTTTTTAATTTATTGAATCACTATGAGATACAAAGTTATTACAAAGTTGTTCATGATTGAGTTAAATAATGTGTTACAATGTTCCAGTACCCATCCCTTCACCAATGTCCACCTTCTTTCACCAATATCCCCAGTTTCCCCTGTGACCCCCAGTCTGCCTACTTGGCGAGACTTTTCCTTTTAGACACTGGTTTGGAATACTGTTACTGAAAGGATATCATGCATTTTACTTTACCTCCATTCAGAACCCTGTTCTTGTCCAGAGTCATCACTTCCCACTATCATTGTCATAGTGGTCTCCTCTGTCTCCTAATCAGCTTTACCCATTGTGGCAATTTTCTACTAGGACCAGTCCTGGCCTTTGTTTCTTATATCCCCTTTCTAACTTCCTTTAAACACCGTGGTCTACAAGGTTGTTCATAATACAGTTGTTTCTTGCATTTATTGTTCAAGCACCAGACTGAAACACAGTGTGACCTTCCTTCCACCATTGTCTGGTTTTCCACCTACCTCCTAAGCTTGCCTCCTTAGCAGCCACAATACTATTTATTTGAGCCAGAGCCAAAGCACTGTGGGTAGGGTGCCTTGCACGTGGCTTGCCCAGGTTTGATCCCTGGCATCCCATAATACTCAGTATCCCCCAAACCTGCCAGGAGTAATTTTTTTTTTTTTTTTTTGTTTTTGGTTTTTGGCCACACCCGGCGGTGCTCAGGGGTTACTCCTGACTGTCTGCTCAGAAATAGCTCCTGGCAGGCAGGACCATATGGGACACAGGGATTCGAACCAACCACTTTAGGTCCTGGATCGGCTGCTTGCAAGGCAAACGCTGCTGTGCTATCTCTCCGGGCCCCAGGAGTAATTTTTGAGTGCAGAGCCAGGACTAAACCCTGAGTGCTGCCGGCCCCTCCCCCAAAAACCCATTCAGCTCTTTATTTTTCCATTTGTGGCACACCTACAAGTCCTAGTCCTCATGGCTTAATCCTGGCTTTGCACTCAGGATGTACAGTGCAAGGGACAGTATGGGATTCTGCTTACAAGGCAACTACCTGTTGTAATATTACCAGCCAAAAATAATTTCTTTTATATTGCTTATTACAGCAAAACAGTAAGTGAGTGAAGTTATAAAAAAATTTTAGTAAAAGAAAAAATTTTGAACAGTGGTGTTAAGAGTTATTGGGGGGCCCGGAGAGATAGCACAGCGGTGTTTGCCTTGCAAGCAGCCGATCCAGGACCAAAGGCGGTTGGTTCGAATCCCGGTGTCCCATATGGTCCCCCGTGCCTGCCAGGAGCTATTTCTGAGCAGACAGCCAGGAGTAACCTCTGAGCAAAACTGGGTGTGGCCCAAAAACCAAAAAAAAAAAAAAAAAAGTTATTGGGAATTTAATAAGCTGTTGCTAGTTGAGCTTTCTGTATTATTGATTACTAAGTTAGTGGGTTGGTGTTTATTATCCTACTTTCTATCTAATTTTCTATGCTCCTAATGGACTGTCAGTATTGTGGAATTTGGAGGTGTTGTGTGACTGTATGCAGCGTACTATGTTCTTCAGGATCTCCAGGATTAGTATAACTGGGATAATTCTTGACTTGTCCCTTTCTTGAGGAGGCCCTAGAGTTTTCAGCATTAAGACTGGCATACCTGTGAGTTTCATTGTCTTAGTTTTGCATTTCTTCCAAAATTAGGTTTTTTTTTTTTTGGCTTTTGGGTCACACCCGGCAGCGCTCAGGGTTTACTCCTGGCTCCATACTCAGAAATCGCTCCCGGCAAGCTCTGGGCCTATATGGGATGCTGGGATTTGAACCAGTGACCTTCATGAAAGGCTAACGCCTACCTCCATGCTATCTCTCCGGCCCTCCAAAGCAATTTAACCCGCCCATTTATATAGTGAAGGCTGTGGAGTGTGAGTACAGCTCCTCGAGCTTCGCCTTTTTGGGAAATTGGCCCTCCTGTCTTCAGGATGCCCTAGACCAGGGCCTAGAGTTTTTAGCTGAAGACATTGTGCCTGTGACTTTTATTGTCATGCCATCTCTTCTGACATTCAAAGTTTATATCCTTTTACAAATTTCTTCCTATTTTTTCTACTTCCCACACTATCACCTCCTTTTTTAAGTATTTGGGTCACACTCACCAGTGCTTAGGGGTTACTCCTGGCTCTATACTCAGGAATTACTCTTGGTGATGCTTAAGGGTGGAGTGGGGCACATGTGACGCCAGGATCTCACCCAGCAAGGCAAGGTCCCTATCCACTGTGCTTTCTCCAATCCCTCACAATTGCTTTTTCATGAGTTTGACTTTTTTTTTTTGTTTTTGGGCCAGGGGTTACTCCTGGCTATCTGCTCAGAAATAGCTTCTGGCAAGCACTGGGGACCATATGGGACGCCAGGATTCGAACCTACCACCTTAGGTCCTGGATCGGCTGCTTGCAAGGCAAACACCGCTGTGCTATCTCTCCAGCCCCTGACATTTCTTTGTTTTTATATTTTTAATTAAGACACCATGGTTTACAAAATTATTCATAATAGAATTTCGGGCAGACAATGTTCCAACACCAATTCTACTACCAGAGTCAGCTTTCCTCCACCAACGTTCCTGGTTCCTTTTTACCCCATGCCTATCTCTTTAGCACAAGCAGTTTAAAGTTTTTTTTTTTTTTTTTTTTGTGATTTTTGGGTCACACCCGGCAGTGCTCAGGGGTTATTTCTGGCTCCAGGCTCAGAAATTGCTCCTGGCAGGCACAGGGGACCATATGGGGTGCCGGGATTTGAACCGATGACCTCCTGCATGAAAGGCAAACGCCTTACCTCCATGCTATCTCTCCGGCCCCTTTTTTTTGTTTTTTTTTGGTTTTTGGGCCACACCCTGTGACGCTCAGGGGTTACTCCTGGCTATGTGCTCAGAAGTTGCTCCTGGCTTCTTGGGGGACCATATGGGACGCCGGGGGATCGAACCGCGGTCCGTCCTAGGCTAGCGCAGGCAAGTCAGGCACCTTACCTCCAGCGCCACCGCCCGGCCCCGCAGTTTAAAGTTTGAGCCTCCTGCTTTCATTAAATTTGGCTCTGATTTATATATAGACACAGACCTAGCTCCTACACCACCTAAGTCCCTTGCCCCTTCAACTCCACGTCTGCTTTCCCCCCTCTTCCTTTTTTTTTTTTCGGGCCACACCCGTTTGATGCTCAGGGGTTACTCCTGGCTAAGTGCTCAGAAATTGCCCCTAGCTTGGGGGCCATATGGGATGCCAGGGGATCGAACCAGTCCTTCCAGTCCTTCCTTGGCTAGTGCTTGCAAGGCAGACACCTTCTAGCGCCACCTCGCCACCCCCTCCTCTTCCTTTTTAAATTTCTTTTAGGTACTTTTGCTACCTTTGCATTTACCTATTTTGTTATTCTACGCAGACTAAGAGATCACCTGGTTTCTGTTCTTCTGACTTTACCTAAAGTTGCACCAGATTGCATAATTTCATCATTCCTTGTAGCTGCAGTATTCCATTGTGTATATCTGTCATACTTTTTCTATTTTTTGAATCATACCCGGCAGCGCTCAGGGGTTACTCCTGTCTCTACGCTCAGAAATCGCTCCTGGCAGGCTCAGGGGGACATATGGGATGCCAGGACTCGAGCCTCTGTCCTTCATGCATGCAAGGCAAACACCCTACCTCCATGCTATCTCTCTGGCTCCATTCATACTTTCTTATCCATTCATGTTTTACAATATTAAAAATTTGTCTTTCTCTGGTTTATTTCAATTAGTGTAATGCTCCCTAGGTGTTGTTGTAAATGGCATAATTTCCTTTTTTATTTTTTTTAAATGGAGCGAGATAGGTTTTTGTTTTTGGGTTTTGGTTTTGGATTACACCCGGCGGTGCTCGGAATTCTTCTGGCTTTTGCACTCAGAAATTACTCCTGGCAGGATCCAGGGACCATATGGGATGCTGTCCGCCCTGAATCTGCTGCTTGCAAGGCAAACGCTCTATCTACCTTTGTGCTATTTCTCCTATCTCTCTGGCCCCAGAAGTAAGATAGTTTTTTATTGAAATTAATTTAGAAAAATGCGGAGAACATAAGTTAGAGTATACAGGTTTCTCCAAAGTGCAAATAGGCAAACAAAGAAACATAGAAACAAGCAAAATACATGTTCAAGAGAAAACACGGACTTGAAGAGGGTCTTGTCAAGGCTTCATAGTAGTCCCCTCTATCTCCGTTCTTTACCTCATTCCCTTGCCACCTCACTACTTTATCCACCATCTTTTCTTCATCTGTTTGTTGCTGAGCTTTTGAGATTTCCATTTGGATATTCCATTTGGATATTGTGAATATTGCAGTAAATATGGGACTACTGATATTTCTTGAGAAAAGCCGTCTTGTTTCCTTATGGATACATACCTAATAAATGACTAAAGGACCACCTGATATTTCTAATGTTTTTATTTTTTGCTATTGAGTTATATGAGTTCCTTATATATATTTTTGTAGGTGTTTTCTCATTCTGTTGATCTCTAGATTACCTTTGTTACCTGTTAGTGCATTATTTTAGTTTGATGTATCTTTTTTTTTGTTTTCTTTTTTTCTGTTTTTTTGTTTTTTGGGTCACACCTGGCGGTGCTCAGGGGTTACTCCTGGCTGTGAAATGTCTCTTGCAGGCACGGGGGACCATATGGGACACCGGGATTCGAACCAACCACCTTTGGTTGGATCGGCTGCTTGGAAGGCTAACGCCGCTGTGCTATCTCTCCGGGCCCCTTTGTTTTTTTGTTTGTTTGTTTTGGCCACATCTGGCAGCACTTGGGTTACTCTTGGCTGTAGCTCAGAAATCGCTCCTGGCAGACTCAGGAGACCCTTGGGGGAAGCCAGGATTCGAACCACTGTCCTTCTGCATGCATGGCAAACACCCTATCTCCAGGCTATCTCTCCAGCCCAGTTTGATGTATCTTTTTTGTTTGTTTGTTTGTTTTTGGGTCACATGCTCAGAAATCGCTCCTGACAGGCTCTGGGGACCATATGGGATGCCGGGATTTGAACCACCGATCTTCTGCATGAAAGGCATAGGCCTTACCCCCATGCTATCTCTCTGGCCCCCTGATGTATGTATGTATGTATGTATGTATGTATGTATGTATGTATGTATGTATGTATGTATGTATCCTCCCTCCCTCCCTCCCTCCCTCCCTCCCTCCCTCCCTCCCTCCCTTCCTTCCTTCCTTCCTTCCTCTTTCTCTCCTTTCTTTTCTTCCCTCCCTCCCTCCCTCCCTCCCTCCCTCCCTCCCTCCCTCCCTCCCTCCCTCCCTCCCTCCCTCCCTCCCTCCCTCCCTCCCTCCCTTTCTTTCTCGGCTCTACACTCAGAAATCTCTCCGAGATGCCAGGATTCGAACCACCGTCTTTCTGCATGTAAGGTCTTACCTCCATGCATTCTCTCTGGCCCCATTATTTTTATTCACTTTGTTTTTGGTAATCCAAAAATTATTTGCCAATTTAAGAAGCTATCCCTCTTCATTATGTTTATAGTTTTAGGTGTTAGGCTCAAATATTTAATTTTGAAAAAGCAAAATTTTTTTTTTTGTTTTTTTTTTTGTTTTTTTTTGTTTTTTTTTTTGTTTTTGGGGTCACATCCAGCAGTGCTCAGGGGTTATTTCTGGCTCCAGGCTCAGAAATTGCTCTTGGCAGGCACAGGGGACCATATGGGGCGCCGGGATTCGAACCAATGACCTTACCTCTATGCTATCTCTCCGGCCCCGCAAAATTTTTTTAATGTATGGTTAAGATAGTGATCTAATTTCTTGCTGTACAATTTTTTCTTATATTTATTTATTGTTAAAACTTTTTTGTTTTTGTTTTTTGTGGCACACTTTGCTGTAGTCCAGAATTATTCCTAGGTCTGTACTTAGGAATTTCTGGATGCCCTACCCTTTGTACTATCTCTTTTACCCATCCCTTCCTTACATTTATTCATTTATCCTTTCCTCATTTTATATTCCTCGCATGTCAAAAATAATTGACTACATGTGTATAGTCCTATTTCTAGATTTTATTATTTAATCTACTTGTCTCTTTATGTCTGAACTATTCTTGGTTCACCTCAAACCTCTTCTTTCCCCCTGCTTACTATGCATGTAGTATCAGAGGGCTTGGGGGCTGCTTTGGTAGTACTCTCAGTCCAGTAGTTCATTGTTTAGGGTTTGAGGATGTGGTGCTGCTTGAGCCTTCTAGTGCTGGGACAACTGGGACCACACATAGCAATGCTGAGATTCAGAGGTCATGTAACAGTGATAAAACCAGGTTCAGAACCCTTGTGCTATCTTCCTGGTCCTAGAACCATATTTCACAAGTATTTTTGACTGTAATCACTTTGTAAAAACAGTTTTGAATCAGGAAATGGTACCACTGGCTTTGTTCTCAAGATTATTTTGGTCCATCAGGTTTTCTGTTTTGTTTTTGTGGTGATAGGGACTTTCGGATTGCTTTTTTATAAAAATACTGTATAAAAATGGCATTGGAATTTTGATAGTTTACTTTGGACAATATACTTATTTTAATGATAGTCATTGTTGAGCACTTGAATACGTAATGTGTGAACATGAGAAATCTTATACTAACTCGGTTACGTTTATTACCAAGTATTTTTTTATGCTGTTGTAAGTGGGGTTACGGTCTTAGTATCTCTTTCCAGTAGTTCATTGTCAGTGGATAGAAATTCATCAGTTGAATTTGTAGACGGTCCCTTTATTGAATTAGTTTATTACTGCTAACAACTTTTTAATTAGCATCTTTAAGGTTTTTCAGATATCATTTGCAAAGAATTTGTTTAACTTTTTCTATTCTGAATTTTTTCTTTCTTTAACCTGATTAATTTAGTTATGACTTCCAAATACAGTCATATACTTCATAATAGTAGCAGAACAACATGTCAGTGATGAGCTTCAATAATAGTACTACAGTGACATGACTAGTACTACAAATGAGTACTAGAAATAGTCACACTTTATTTACATTGCTTAAGTGTGTAATAGGCATTACTGGTCAGATTTGTAAGGCAGCTGATTTTGCATCACTACATTCTTTAGAATATATCTATTGTTAATATCTCTGTTGTTAATGTGTATTTTACTTTGTTGAATAAAATACCAAGGTTGGGTATCCTTGTATTGTTGCTAATCTTAGAGAAAAAAGTCTCAACCTTTTACCATGTTAAATGTGATATTAACTGCATCTTTGCTACATATGTTGATTTTTATCATTTCTGTTCTTTGTTGATTTGTTTTGTTTTGTTTTTTTTGTTTTTGGGTCACACGCAGCAGCGATCAGGGGTGACTCCTGGCTCTACGCTCAGAAATTGCTCCTGACAGGCAGGCTAGGGGGACAATATGGGATGCTGGGATTCAAACCACAATCCTTCTGCATGCAAGGCAAATGCCCTACCTTCTCCAGCTCTGTTTGTTGAATTTTTCTCATGAAAGATTGTTGGATGTTTCAGGTGCTTTTACCCTCTGTTATGATTGTATGATGTTTTATCCCCCCTCTCCTCCATTTTTTAGTGTCAGGGATAAAACCCAGGGCTTCAAATGCACTGCTGAGCCACATTCCAGCTCCATCATTTATTTTGCTAATAGGTGTATCATATTTACTGATTTTTCTTTTTTCTTTTTCTATCTGTAGGGTATTATTCATAGGAAAATCACAAGCTTTGTGACCCTGTGAGTAACCCAGATTTCTGTTTGGTGTGTAATAAACAGAGCTGATTTTTCTACATTCTGTGGGGCCTGGTGCTCGCCCCTTGCTGAATTTCCTGAGAAAGGATGGTTGGGTAGCTCTCTTGAAAAGGCAGGTCCAGGAGGAGTTCTGCAGTCTCTGCACAATGCCATGATTCACCATAGTTAAAACATATACCCTGACCTTGTGAAGCAGGAGCTGGTCTTTTTAGCTTCTTGAGACAGAAATACCAGAGAAGCATTGGTCTCTAGCCCAACAGTTTCTGCTGCTGCACTTTGGACAAGGTTTGGGTGGTTGTCCCCTGGAGATAATTTGTCCTGATTAGCCAATTATTCTGAGCTTGTCTCCTTACTGAGTAGGCTTCAATAGCATGAATGCATGCCTATGTTTAAGTGAACCAATGTTTCAACACTTTCAGGTACCCCATTATGCCATATCTCTCTTTGATAGGGTGCAAGATCACCTTCATTGATTCTCAAAAGCTAATTGTTTTAATAGGTTCTGCTATGTTTCTTTACTTCTTTTTTTTGTTTTGTTTTTGTTTTTGAGCCATATCCAGTGATGCTCAGGGGTTGCTCCTGGCTTGGGGGACCATTTGGGATGCCAGGGGATTGAACTGTGGTCTGTCCTAGATTAGTGTGTGCAAGGCAAACACCCTACTGCTTGTGTCACCGCTTCAGCCCCTATGTTTCTTTACTCTAACTTGTTTCTGAATTACATCTTAGTTTCCCCAGAAATTTGTCAGATAGCTCAGAGACTCTGAAAAATTCTTGAATAACTTCCTTTAAATTCAGCATCAAATCAATCTTTTCTAAACCTACAACACACTCTCATAGGCCTGCACTAAAATAGCATGAGGCAGGGCAGTTTGTTTTCTTATGTCTTCCTACTGTTCCTCGTCAGCCAACATTTCTTTTTTTCTTTTTCTTCTCTTTTTTTGTTATTTTGGATGGTACTCTTGGCTCTGCCATCAGAAATCGCTCCTGGCACACTTGGCGGACCACTTGGGATGCTGGGAATATAACCCAGTTAGTCCCGGTTTGGCCACTGTGCTTTCACTCCAGTCCCCCAACCAATATTTCATAAGCCATTCGAACCCCTGAAAATCTTCCAGAAGGACGTAGGGTTGTTTTAGCTTCACTAATTCACATTTTCCTTTGCATATGTTGTGAGAGGTGTAGGCAGGTTTTAGCAATCACATGAAAATACTGAGTCCAAAACGCACTTCCACTTCGGCCTTTAAGATATTCATTACAGTATGGGGATGCAAACCATACAAGGCACAGGCCTTTTTAAAGTGGCTGAGTGAAACCATTTTAAGCCTTCATAAGATGGAGGCTGATTTTTCTCCAGATGAGTGGGGGAGGAACGGCAAAGTTTTATGCTAGTAGTGAATAAGTCATTGACCCTTGGTACAGAGTCTAATTTGAGAACGCATTACCACTGGGATGGTGGCCCTACTGTTTTGCGTGGAAGAATTCTAGAGAGAGCATGGCATGTATATTATGTGTGAGAGATGTATTTGAATGCACCAGAATAGCAGAAAGCTACCCAGCATAGCATGTATGTCACCACTCCAGTAAAGGACATGGTACTTTCAATTCAGTACAGGGAGGACCATCATGGCCTTAATCTACCAAGGGGTCATGCCCACCCACCTTTTTGTTGTTGTTGTTTTTGGTTTTTGGGTCACACCCGACAGCGCTCAGGGGTTACTCCTGGCTCTATGCTCAGATCCGCTCCTGGTAGGCTTGGCCAGGAGCTTCTGCATGCAAGGCAAACATCTCAACTCCATCTGTCTTTCTGGCCCCATCCCTCACACCGTTTTATTGAGGTCTCTGTTCTCAGGTCCCTGTTCGGGGTGCCAGATGTGGTGCAATCCTGGGAAAAACGGGTCTGGAGCCTGGGTCCCTTCAAGAAATAAACCAAGCTGAGGTTTGGTGGGGGAGCTTGCAATGGGGGGGGGGAGCCCAAACCACGTTTTTTTTCTTAATTTTTTTATTGAGACTAATGTGAATTACAAGTCTTTCACAGTTGTATTTCAAGCATATAGTTTCCAGCACCAGTGTTGCCTTCTCTCCACCATAGTTCCCAGCTTGCATTCCATACCTCCACTCTTAGCCCCTTGAACTGCTAGTGTAACTAGTACTTTTTGTGTATTGCTTGTTATAGTTTGGGTCTCTTGATTCTATTGTCATTGGCTTTGCCACATCGCAGTTTTTATTAAGCACCTGCACTTACGCATCTGGGTGGGGGGAGTGAAGAGAGTGGTAGACTAAAGGTCTATCTAAAACTTTGCCTAGGTGAATTTTTTTGACATTTAAAGGTGGGGATGGAGTGGGTGACACCTGAGATTGAACTCATTGCCTTGCACAAAGTGGATACTTATAGCCCCTGAGCTGGCATTTGAATCCCCAGCAAGTGCAGGTAGATCATTGTTACCTGCAGCGCAGTGCCTTCCTGGAAGGAACTGGACCAATCTAGTAATAGTAATTTTGGGAGCAGTTGATGGATGCTGAACAGTCTTTTTTATTTAAAAAAATATTAAGGGGTTGCTGTTGCATATTTCATTTATATATGTAATATATTACATTAATATAATATAATATAATATAATATAATATAATAAAATAAATATAATAATATTATATTATAGACCCTCTGATCTATCGATCCTGCACCATCTGGTTGATTTTGAATGTCTTTAAAAGGCTAAGGATCTCTTTTAAGATGTAAAGATAATGTTTACTATTTCTAGGAAAGTTTCTGAAATTACACAACACCAAGCATGACCAGGATAAAAACCCAGTATACTACAATCTAATTGGTCTGGTTAAGAGCGTTCCTTGAAGAGAGACCATCATGGCATGTTAGTGCACAAATTGTATGTTGCTATCAGCCATTAAAATGCTTTTAGTCAGATAACATTTAATTAGGTCATAATTCATTATATATGTATAGTCTTAGAGATCCTCTTATACTTATAACTTTGTATAACTGAAGTATTAAATCAGAGTAAAAATTACCTAAATTGACTCTTATATTTATATTTAATTTTAGTTTATCAAACTAGATGTTTTATGTAATCTTAATGTTAGTGTAAACATAATTGAAATTTATTAGTAACTATGTAGTTTCTTAGAATGGAAGTTTACAAAGACACGAAATGAGATAGGTAAGGAATTTTTATAGAGAGCTAGAGGAATTGAAGAGGCTTATAGGGTGTGACTGTATAGGAATACATTTCTTTCTTTTTGGGGGGTGGGTCACACCTGGCAGCGCTCAGGGGTTACTCCTGACTCTATGCCCAGAAATCGCTCCTGCCAGGCTTAGGGGACCATATGGGATACTGAGATTTGAAATACCGACCTTCTGCATGCAAGGCAAACGCCTTACCTCCATGCTATCTCTTCGGCCCAGGAATACATTTCTATTAACAATATCTTAGGGGCCGGGTAGGTGGCGCTAGAGGTAAGGTGTCTGCCTTGCAAGCCCTAGCCAAGGAAGGACCGCAGTTAGTTCCCCCCAAGCCAGGGGCGATTTCTGAGCACATAGCCAGGAGTAACCCCTGAGCATCAAATGGGTGTGGCCTGAAAAACAAAAAAACAAAAAAACACCCCCCAAAAACCCCAATATCTTAAAAGTATTTTATAGAATAAAACTTACTGTTTTTTACTAGTACAGATGTTTGTCAAGAAGCAAATAACAGATCAGAGGGGTTACTTGTGCTGATTTTTGCCTAATCTATTTTTTTTTTTTTTTTTTTTTTGGTTTTTGGGCCACACCCTGTGACGCTCAGGGGTTACTCCTGGCTATGCGCTCAGAAGTTGCTCCTGGCTTCTTGGGGGACCATATGGGACGCCGGGGGATCGAACCGCGGTCCGTCCTAGGCTAGCGCAGGCAAGGCAGGCACCTTACCTCCAGCGCCACCGCCCGGCCCCTAATCTATTTTTTAATGTAAAACTTACTGATCGTAAGTTTTTTCTGTTTTTCTTCTTTTTAAAGTCTGTTTTGTTTTACTTTTGGGCCACACCTGACAGTGCTCAGGGGTTAATCCTGGCTCTGTTCTCAGAAATCACTCCTGGCAAGCTCGGGGGAACCATATGGGATGCCAGGGATCGAACCCAGGTTTGTTTCGGATCAACAGTATGCACTGTGCTGTCACTCTGACTCCTGATCATAAGTTTCATTTCAATATAGTTTGTTATATGAAACTGTTAAACAAAATCTTGCTAGTGTAGGTGAGAGATGGCATAGCACGTAAAGTGCTTGCCTTGTATGTGGCCGACCAGAGTTCAATCCCTGGCATCCCATATAGTCTTCAAATACTGCTGCGAGTGATTCCGAGTGCAGTCTTGAGAAACTCCTGAGTACAGCAAAAACAAAAACAACAAAAAAAGAAATGTTCTTTGTTGTTATCTATGATTACAATTGCTTTCTCCTCTACTCTGTTGCTTACCTGTATATTTAAGGGATAAATACCAAACTTGTTTTGAGGTTGAAGAAACTAATGGAGGAAGAAATAAAAAATTTGGTTAGCCTGTGGATGTAGAAGAATATACGATATTTTGTGAGGCCCTAGTTTGATACCCAATACAAAAAACCAACAATTCTTTCCCCCCAAAACAATGGGGTTTCCTACTAACAAATGTTATTTGAGTATTTCATTATGGTATTTTTAGTACCTGCATTAAAGTTATTCAAGATATTTCACAATCAGCTAATTTATATTGAACAAACTTTTCTTTTTCCTTTTTTTTTTGCATTTCCCTTATTTTGGATATTCAAATAATTTACAACAGATAGTTTTAAAGATAAAATAAGTACAATCATATCAACACACTGTTTACTACTATATTTATAAATTAAATAAACATTACTAACAATACAACCTTTATCTCTCTTTTCAAAGTCATTTTTTCTTTTTTTATAATTATCTTTATTTAAACACCGTGATTACAAATATGATTATAGTTGTATGATTGCAGTCATGTAAAGAACACCCCCCTTCACCAGTGCAACATTCCCACCACCAATTTCCCAGATCTCCCTCCTCCCCACTTCCTCACACCTGTACTCCAGACAGGCTTTCTACTTCCCTCATTCATTCACATTGTTATGGTAGTTTTCAGTGTAGTCATCTCTCCAACTGCATTCATCACTCTGTGTGATGAGCTTCATGTCATGAGCTGCACCTACCAGCCCTCATCTCTCTTGTCTCTGAGATACTGTTAAAAATGTCTTTCATTTTTCTTAAAACCCATAGATGAGTGAAACCATTCTGCGTCTTTCTCTCTCCCTCTGACTTACTTCACTCAGCATAATAGATTCCATGTACATCCATGTATAGGAAAATTTCATGACTTCATCTCCTGATGGCTGCATAATATTGCAATGTGTATATGTACCAGTTTCTTTAGCCATTCATCTGTTGAAGGGCATCTTGGTTGTTTTCAGAGTCTGGCTATTGTAAATAGCGCTGCAATGAATATAGGTGTAAGGAATGGATTTTTGTATTGTATTTTTGTGTTCCTCGGGTATCTTCCTAGGAGTAGTATAGCTGGATCCTATGGAAGCTCAATTTCCAGTTTGTGAAGGAATCTCCATATCGCTTTCCATAAAGGTTGTACTAGACGGCATTCCCACCAGCAGTGAAAAAGCGTTCCTTTCTCTCCACATCCCCGCCAGCACTGCTTGTTTTCCTTTTTTGTGATGTGTGCCAATCTCAGTGGCGTGAGGTGGTACCTCATAGTAGTTTTGATTTGCATCTCCCTGACGATTAGTGATGTTGAGCATCTTTTCATGTGCCTTTTGGTCATTTGCCTTTCTTCTTTTTCAAAGTGTCTGTTCATTTCTTCTCCCCATTTTTTGATGGGGTTAGTTGTTTTTTTCTTGTACAATTCTGTCAGTACCTTGTAAATTTTGGATGTTAGTCCTTTATCTGATGAGTATTGGGTGAATAATTTCTCCCACTCAGTGGGTGGCCTGTGTATTCTGGGCACTATCTCCTTTGAGATGCAGAAGCTTCTCAGCTTAATATAGTCCCATCTGTTTATCTCTGCTTCCAGTTGTTTGGAGAGTGCTGTCTCCTCCTTAAAGATGCCTTTAGTCTCAATGTCCTGGAGTGTTTCACCTACATGTTGTTCTATATACCTTATAGTTTCAGATCTGATCCATTTGGATTTTACCTTTGTAACATGGTGTTAGCTGGGGGTCTGAGTTCGCTTTTTTGCAAGTGGCTAACCAGTTGTGCCAACGCCACTTGTTGAATAGGCTTTCCTTGCTCCATTTAGGATTTCTTGCTCCTTTATCAAAAACTAGGTGGTTATATGTTGGAGGTACCTTCTCTGAGTACTCAAGCCTATTCCACTGATCTGAGGGTCTGTCTTAATTCCAATACCATGCTGTTTTTATAACTATTGCTTTGTAATACAGCTTAAAATTGAGAAAGTAATGCCTCCCACATTCCTTTTCCCAAGGAGTGCTTTAGTTATTCAAGGTTGTTTATTGTTCCAAATGAATTTCATAAGTGTTTGTTCCACTTCTTTGAAGAATGTCATGGATATCTTTAGAGGAATCACGTTAAATCTGTACAATGCTTTTGGAAGTATTGCCATTTTAATTATGTTGATCCTGCCAATCCATGAGCAGGGTATGTGTTTCCATTTCCACGTGTCCTCTCTTATTTCTTGGAGCAGTGATTTATAGCTTTTTTTGTATAGATCCTTCACATCTTTAGTCAGGTTGACTCCAAGATATTTGAGTTTGTGTGGAACTAATGTGAGTGGGATTGTTCTCTTAATGTCCATTTCTTCCCTATCATTATTAGTGTATAAAAAGGCCATTGATTTTTGTGTGTTAATTTTGTAGCTTGCCACTTTGCTATATGAATCTATTATTTCTAGAAGCTTTTTGGTAGAGTCTTTAGGGTTTTCTAAGTAGAGTATCATGTCATCTGTAAACAGTGAGGCTTGACTTCTTCCTTTCCTATCTGGATTCCCTTGATATCTTTTTCTTGTCTAATCGCTATAGCAAGTACTTCCAGTACTATGTTGAATAGGAGTGGTGAGAGAGGACAGCCTTGTCTTGTACCAGAATTTAGAGGGAAGGCTTTTAGTTTTTCTCCGTTGAGGATAATATTTGCCACTGGCTTGTGGTAGATGGCCTTAACTATATTGAGAAAGGTTCCTTTTATTCTTATCTTGCTGAATGTTTTCATCAAGAATGGGTGTTGAGGGGCCGGGCGGTGGCGCTAAAGGTAAGGTGCCTGCCTTGCCTGCGCTAGCCTTGGACAGACCGCAGTTCGATCCCCCGGTGTCCCATATGGTCCCCCCAAGCCAGGAGCAACTTCTGAGCACATAGCCAGGAGTAACCCCTGAGCATTACCGGGTGTGGCCCAAAAATCAAAAAAAAAAAAAAAAAAAAAAAAAAGAAAGAATGGGTGTTGAACCTTATCAAATGCTTTTTCTGCGTCTATTGATATGACCATGTGATTTCTATTTTTCTTGTTGTTTATGTTGTGTATTATGTTGATAGATTTACAGATCTTAAACCATCCTTGCATTCCTGGGATGAAACCTACTTGATCAAAGTGAATGATCTTCTTGATGAGGCACTGGATCCTGTTCGCCAGGATTTTGTTGAGGATCTTTACATCTGTGTTCATCAGGGATATTGGTCTGTAATTTTCTTTTTTGGCAGCATCTCTATCAGGTTTTGGTATTAAGGTGATGTTGGCTTCATAAAAGCTATTTGGAAGTGTTCCTGTTTTTTTGATTTCATAAAAGAGCCTGGCTAGGATTGGTAGTAGTTCTTCTTGAAATGTTTGAAAGAATTCATTCGTGAATCCATCAGGGCCTGGGCTTTTGTTTTTGGGCAATTTTTTTTATTACGGTTTTAATTTCCTCAATAGTGATGGGGGTGTTTAGATATGCTACATCTTCTTTATTCAACCATGGGAAGTTATATGAGTTCAAAAATTTATCCATTTCGTCCAGGTTCTCATATTTAGTGGCATAGAGTTTCTCAAAGTATTCTCTGAATACCCTTTGAATCTCTGCAGTATCTGTAGTGATCTCCCCCCTTTTCATTTCTAATACGCGTTATCAAGTTTCTTTCTCTCTTTTGCTTTGTGAGTTTTGCCAATGATCTATCAATCTTGTTTATTTTTTCAAAGAACCGACTTCTGCTTTTGTTGATCTTTCGGATTGTTTTTTGGGTTTCCATTTCATTGATTTCTGCTCTTAGCTTTGTTATTTCCTTCTGTCTCCCTATTTTTAGTTTCTTTTGTTGTTCATTTTCTAATTCTATAAGCTGCGTCATTAAGCTATTCATGTATGATCCTTCCTTCCTGATGTGTGCTTGCAAAGCTATAAATTTTCCTCTCAGTACCGCTTTTGCTGTATCCCATAGGTTCTGATAGTTTGTGTTTTCATTGTCGTTTGTTTCCAGGAAATTTTTCATTTCTTCTTTGATTTCATCTCAGACCCACTGGTTGTTCAGTAGTAGACTGTTTAATTTCCAGATGTTAAATTTTTTCTTCTGTGTCCCTTTGTAGTTCACATCTAACTTCAGGCCTTGTGGTCAGCAAAGGTAGCCTGCAAAATTTCTATCTTTTTTATTTTATGGAGGTATGTTTTATGTGCCAGGATGTGGTCTATCCTGGAGAATGACCCGTGTATGTTGGAAAAGAATGTGTATCCAGGTTTCTGAGGATGGAGTGTCCTATATATATCTACTAGGCCTCTTTCTTTCATTTCTCTTTTCAAGTCTAGTATATATTTGTTGGGTTTCCATTTGGTTGACCTATCAAGTGTTGACAAGCCTGTGTTGAGGTCTCCCACAATTATTGTGTTATTATTGATATCCTTTTTCAGATTTGTCAACAATTGTATTAAATATTTTGCTGGTCCCTCATTGGGTGCGTATATGTTTAGGAGAGTGATTTCTTCCTGCTGTACATATACCTTGATTAGTACATAATATCCATCTTTGTCCCTTACAACTTTTCTGAGTATAAAGTTTGTGTCATCTGATATTAGTATGGCCACCTCCGCTTTTTTAAGGGTTTTGTTTGCTTGAATGATTTCCCTCCAGCCTTTGATTTTGAGTCTATGTTTATTCTGACTATTCAGATGTGTTTCTTGTAGGCAGCAGAAGGTTGGCTTCAGTTTTTTGATCCATTTTGCCACTCTGTGCCTCTTAACGGGTGCATTTAGTCCATTGATATTGAGAGAAATAATTGTCATGGAATTTATTGCCATCTTTGTGTAGAAGTTTGGTGTACTTTTTGTTCTGATTGTCTTTAGAATAGATCTTTCAGTTTTTGTTTTAAGGCTGGTTTTGCGTCTGTAAAGTTTTTGAACTGTTGTTTATCTGTGAAGCCATGTATACTTCCTTCAAACCTGAAAGTGAGTTTTGCTGGGTGCAATACTCTTGGCGAAGCATTTATTTCATTGAGTTTTGTTACTATATCCCACCACTGCCTTCTGGCCTTGAGTGTTTCTGGTGACAGGTCTGCTGTAAATTTCAAGGATGCTCCCTGGATGATCCCTTTTTGATCTTGCTGTTTGAGTATTCTATCTCTATGTGTGGGATTCATCATTGTGACTAGGATGTGTCTAGGGGGTATTTCTCCTGGGGTCTTTTTTAACTTGTACTCATCAGGTATGCAGGATTTGGTCACATGTTTTCTTTAGCTCTGGTAGTTTCTCTGTGATGATGTTTTTGACTGTTGATTCTTCCTGGAGATTTTGTTCTTGGGTCTCTGGGACTCCAATGATTCTAAAGTTGTTTCTGTTGAACTCATCTAGGACTTCTATTTTCATCTGCTCATATTCTTTGAGTAATTTTTCCATTGTCTGCTCATTTGATTTAAGTTTTTTTTTCCAATCTCTTCTGCTGTGTAAAGTTGTTATGCATCTTCCAGCGCACTAATTCTATCCTCAGCTGCTTTAAACCTATTGGATAGCTCATCCATTATGTTCTTCAATTCGTCTACTGAGTTTTTCAGACCTGTTATTTGACCTGATATTTCAGTTTGGAGTTGTCTGATTTCTATCTTTTTTTGAGTTCTGTGAGCATCCTCCATATTTCTTCTCTAAACTCCATTTCTGAAAGACTGCTTAGGTGGTTGGCCATGTTGGGTCATCAGAGTTTCCATCTTTATTCTCTATCGCTGATGTTGGTCTGCGTAGTTTCCCCATTGTCATGCTTATGCTGTGGGTTTTCCTACGTGTTGTGGTGGTATTCATTGGCTAGGTGGAGTGCAGGACCACAAAGCGAAACTGAGCGGCCGAGCTCCTCTACTTCGACCTGTTATAGGTGGGCTTAAGGGGGCCAGCAAAGTCAGCTTTATCCGCAACTCTGGCAGCAAGCCGTCAGGGCATGAATGCCAGAGAAGATCAAAGTTCCCAGGTTAAAGCAAGCCAGGGGAAGCCCCAAAATGTCTGCAGAGCTTAATGGGCCCAGCAGAGTCTTATCCACAACTCCGGCCCGGAAAGACACACCTCTTTTTTTTTCTTTTGTGTTTTTTTTTTTGGGGGGGGGTCACACCTGCAAGTACTCTGGGGTTACTCCTGGCTCGATTCTCAGAAATTGCTCCTGGCAGGCTCAGGGGGACTATATGGGATGCCAGGATTTGCATGCAAGGCAAAAACGCCCTACCTCAATGTTATCTCTCCGGCCCCCTGAACAAACTTTTCATTTCTACCAGTAATTGTAATAGGTTACTTTATTGCTATATTGCAGGGTCCAGAAGCCCCCCCAGGGGGGCCCGGCCAGCAGGAATTAGCTGGGAAGGCTTCTCAGACGACCGCACTTCTATTTTGCTGAGTAGAAGCACAACCACACTGTAAAAAATCTGAGAGAGGTTAATAATAAAGACCCAAGGCAGCGTCTCACTGTTCAAGGGTGTCTTTATTGGCTACAGTTCCTTCTTAAATAGTGAAGGAGAAAAGGGGCAGTACAAAGGTGATGTCAATCATACTTTTGGCGCGAAGGCTCATAAGGAAGTGGGCAGTGGGCTAGGGGCTGGATGACCTTCAAGCTATGCTGAACGTGCTGTTTCAATGGAAACTTCTAGTGTCCTACTAGCTGCATTCCTAATTGCTTGACTATCAGGAAATGGTGCAATATGTGCTTGCCTAAGTGATCTTGAACAGACAATATAGCATATACTTATTGATAACAGCCTAAATTACTCCGGAATGTGGTCTTAAGGAATGGGGCCTAGTTTCTGATAACTGTACCAGGCAGTTTTTACTCTCCTCCGGGCTAAGAGCTAAATTATGTCCTGCAGCTGTACATTCTTTTCTCTTAGCTCAAAAATTTACAGCAAGACTGCATATTGCTTTTAGGTGAAAAGCTGGGCTATGGCAGAAAGAACAGCAAAATTTCCTCAAACAAGTCAGTTCCCAACATCTCCCCCTTTCTCTTCTAATAAAAGAAGGAAAGTCGTGAGCGGGTGGAAGAACCGTGTCTTAGGCATACAAGGTTTGACCAGGTCGGACACGGCCAAAGCCGCATTTAAAAGGTGGCTACAAACGCCGTGGGTGTGCGCAGAGATCCGAATTATGCGTTGTAGCCTTTTAGGGCCGTGCCCTAACTGGGACCTTGCTAATCCCGTCGTAGGTGTCTCCACAGCCGAGAGCACAAGTGCCGGAGCGAACTCCGTCTGTTAGCTATGCGCTCTATCTCCTGGAAACTTAGTGGCTGGAAAGGCGGCTTGGTGACTAAAGCCAAGTTTTCACAGGAGTCACGCGGGGTTAGACGCTGGTAGTTAACCTGAATAGAGGTTTTTGCCTTTTCATCTACCTGGTTATTAATAAAGGCAGTAATTTTGCGGAAAATCCATGGGCCAAGAGAAAAGAGCAGCATGAGGCTAATAAGAGGGCCCACAACGGTGGACAAGATTGTGTGGAACCAAGGGGAAGAGAAAAACCAATCCTGGTACCAACCTTGTTCTTCATCGAAATGTTTTTCAAAATCTTTTATACCATCACCAATATGTTGAACGCTATCTCTAACTAAACCTGTTTTGTCTTTAAAAATACAACATTGTTCCTTAAGGGCTACACAGACTCCCCCCTCTTTCATAAGGGCAAAATCTAAAGCACGACGATTTTGGAGAACAACATCAGCAAGGGAACTAATAGTATCTGTGAGAAATTGCAGACTAGTTTTGATTTCAATAATGTCTTGCTCTACTGCTTGAGTAAGAGTGCGGAAATTGGATTGAGAGGATACAAGAGAGTAGATACCAGTGCCAGCGCCAGTAGCGCCAACAGCAAGGAGAACTGCAAGTGTAACGGAGGTGAAGGGCTCACGGCGTCGTCGAGAGAGAGATTGAGAAGAATATGAATATGGTGAGGTGGCAGGAGAGGGAAAGGTATGTTCTGAGTGAATGGTGATTTTTGGAATGAGAATAACGAGGACACAGTAGTCATGTGAAAGGAGAAAAGAAGAACGAATGATAAAGGGAGTAAGGCCAGAAGCACAGGCAAAATAAGTACTATTGGGAGCTAACAGATAGGTTTTTGAGGAGGAAGAGTTGTAGATGTCAATAGTTTTGTTGCATACATCAAGTAATTGGCTAGGAAGCAAGGAGTCGTTAGGCTTAATGCAGAGGCCAGAGCCTACGACTTGACCGACTGTAAAGCCATGTTGAGGTTGTGTGTTCCAACGGAGGTCAGAGGGGTTGGAGGTAGAGGAAAGGTTGCCAAACACTGCAACACCTTCATAGAAGGGCGGTTGAGGAGAAAAACAAAGCCAACATCTTTCATAGGCAGGATCTGTAAGGGCAAGAGCAGAAGCATTCATAAGATTGAGAATAACTTGCGAGGAGGGAGAAGGACCGGAAGGCATAGTGAGTTGTCTGAGAGAAGGAGAGGCAGATGGAAGAGGAGAAGGAGGAGAAGGCATGTGTGATGGACCTGAATGAGGATGAAGAAAGGTGTTAGGACCAACGGCGAGGGGGTGAGAATTCGGCAACTGTTTAAGCAAACGGAGGGAAAAAAGAAGTCCAGGGTCGGTACGCCTAATGTAAAGTCTGAGTCCCCATTGTACGGTTTGAGTCCAGTGATGCTGACGTCCAGCAGCAGTAAATTCGATGATGAGGGGGTTACACCAACCACGGGTAGAGGAGGATGCATCACAGCTGGGAAGAGGATGAGTAAGTGGGGGGCGAGAGACGGTGATAAAGTCCCAGGAAGATGAAGGTTTCCAATAGGTAGTTCCAGTGGTCTCACAACCCCATGAAGCGCAGAAGTACTGGTTATGATCGCCACATTTATGGTCGATGGAACGGGGGCGATGATGTCCTGGGCAAACATAGAAGGTGGAGAAGTGATATCTTAAGTAGTTACGGCGAACAGCAGAATTGCAACCAGCGGTAGGGGGGGCATAGGAGTTATAGCTGTCAATAGCGCGGAGTTGAGGTAGATGAAAATTAGGGGTGCCCCAGTAAGAGTTGGCACCCATGGCTAGGGCACAAAAATCGACGTGCAGAACAGGCCAAGGAATGGAGGTGGAGAGGATGGAAGTTTGGTTAGCGACGTCGCCAGCCTCATTGATGATCTGCCAAGTGTAGTTGAAGACTTGGTAGCGTTTGTTATTCTGGGAGTGGCAGACAGATGGGAGCTGGAACAGCAACAGCAACAGGAGGGCACGCATTTTGGACGGTGGTGGATGAAATAACGATGTTAGCGGCGATAGGTTCTGGAAGAGAAGGAGGAAGGGGATTCTCAGGGCTGGGAGCCCTGGGCGCGTTATAATGTTTGACCAGCCGGTCTGGAAGCCAGCGGGTGTTGCCCGTGTCTATGTCATGGACACAAGCATGGCCTTTGCCCCAGATGAGGACGGGGTGTGGCCCTTTCCAGAGTCCAGTGTGAACATCTTTCCAGAGGACTGACTGGAAATCAGAGGCAGTGTTGGGATGCCAATATCGATCAGCCGCAGAGCGGTTTTGAAGATCGAGTGACAAAAAGTTAAGCACAAAGAGTGCATGGGCAAGCAGGAGACGGTGCCTGCCGTGGCGAGCATACAAGGTTTCACTCTCGCCAGAGAGCTTTATGAGCATGTTCTTTAAAGTTTGATTAGCTCTCTCCACAATGCCTTGACCCTGGGGGTTATAGGCTATTCCTGTCTTGTGCTGGATGCCAAACTTAGCACAAAAGTTTTGAAATTTTTGGCCAGTATACCCTGGGCCATTATCAGTTTTAAGAACTTTGGGCACTGCAAGCGTGGCAAAGCAGTGCAGCATGTGAGCAATAACATCAGCAGAAGATTCTCCAGTATGCAGGGAGGCACAAATAAACCCACTGAAGGTGTCAACAGTGACATGAATGTATTTAAGTTTGCCAAATGCCGGATAGTGTGTGACATCCATTTGCCAAAGTTCACCAGGCACAAGGCCGCGGGGATTAACTCCAACATGAGGTTCAGGAAGAAGAGAAAGACAGGATTTACAAGAGCGAACAATTTCACGAGCTTGTTCACGAGTGATAGCGTATTTAAGACGTAAGGTTTGAGCATTGAGATGATGGAGTTTATGGGCAAGAGTAGCTTGTTGCAGAGTGTCATGTGTAGGAGATGGAGGGGTGGTGGAGAGAAAACAAATAGCTGAGGAGGTGGCACGGGTGGCTTCGTCTGCAAGGGCGTTGCCAAGCGTAAGGGGGCCAGGCAAACCCGAGTGTGCACGGATATGCGACACGTAAAAGGAATTGGTTCGTTGTAAAATGAGCTGTTGAATGTGGGAGAAGAGTGTGAAGGCAGGAGTAGAGGGTTTAATAAAGGGTACTGTTTCCAAAAGTGGCAAAGAGGAAGCAATGTAATGACTATCAGTGTATAAATTAAAGGCTTGAGGAACAGAGAGAAAGACCTGATGAACGGCTTCCAATTCCACAAGCTGAGCAGAAGTGTGTGTGGTAGTGAGCGTATTGGTTGTTCCATCGACTGAAAATGAGGCAGTCCCGTTAGAGCTACCATCTGTAAAGGCAAGAGAGGCAGAGGGAATGGGCTGATGTTTAGTGAGCCTAGGAAACACAACAGGATGTTTATTAAGGAAGTGCAACAGTTTGTCAGCTGGCATGTGTGTAGATAGGGTTCCTTGAAAGTATGTGAGAAAGAGGAGCCAGGCTTGATCCATGTTTGCTAGCCAGGCCAATTGATTGTGTGTGTATGGAAGAATAATTGTGTCAGGGTGTTTAGCGAAGAGTTTGAGGGATGTTTCACAGCCTTGATGTAAGAGCTGGAGGACAGAGGAAGTGTATGTAGAAAGAACTTTGGAAGGTGAGGAGGGAAGGTGAATCCAATAAAGGGGGGCGGACTGCCAGAGAACGGCGGTGGGTGTGAAAGCTGTGGAGCAAACAATGAGCTGAAGATCAATAGAAGGGTTATAGTAAGTGATAAGTTGGTTTTGGATGGCATGATTGACAGAATCAAGTGCGGCACGAGCTTCTGGAGTGAGAGAGCGTGGGCTGGAGGGGTTGGAATCTCCTTGGAGGATATCAAAAAGGGGTTTTAGATCGCCTGTGGTGAGTTTAAGGTAAGGGCGGAGCCAATTTATGTCACCAAGAAGGCGCTGGAAATCATTAAGTGTTTTAAGGTGGTGGGTGCGAATTTGCACCTTTTGAGTTTTTACTTGAGAGGGTAGTAATTCAAATCCAAGAAATAAGTGAGGTGGAGAGGTTTGAATTTTTTCTGCTGAAATTTTAAAACCTTTTGAGGATAGGAGAGAAATTAATTTAGTAGAGACTGAATGCAGGAGAGACTCATTAGGACATGCAAGAAGGATATCATCCATGTAGTGAAGGATATAAACTGAGGGATAAGAGTCACGAAAGGGATCAATAAATGAAGCAACAAATTTTTGACATAGTGTAGGGCTATTAGCCATTCCTTGGGGTAAGCTTTTCCAGTGAAAGCGTGGACAGGGACCAGCACAATTGGGAACTGGGAGAGAAAATGCAAAACGTTTACAATCTTCTGGGTGAAGGGGAATGGAAAAGAAACAGTCTTTGAGATCAATAATTATTTTGAAAGTATTAGAAGGGATGGCAGACGGCACTGGCAGGCCGGCCTGAGCGGCTCCCATGGGAATCATAGTTTTGTTGATGGCTCTAAGATCATGAAGGAGGCGCCATCTGCCGGATTTTTTGCGAATAACAAAGATGGGTGTATTCCAGGGGGAGGTGGAAGGTTCTATATGTCCAGCCTCAAGCTGTTCTTTTACAAGAGCTGAGGCGGCCTGGAGTTTTTCACCGGATAGAGGCCATTGGTTTATCCAAACAGGGGCATCAGAGCGCCAGGTAATTTTTTCTATAGGAGGCATAGGGGCGTTTTGGACTGATACAGTATAAACAGAACTGAAACCAAGACCTTGACGGCCAGGATTAGGGGAGGGCTGAATGGGTTTAGAAATGCCCTGCAATGTCTTTCCGAGGCCTTTAGAGGGTGTATACCCCTGTTTCATCATTTGAGCGAGAGCAGCAGGGTTTTTGCACTTTACAATATAGACACCCATTTGTTCCATAATGTCTCGGCCCCATAAATTAATGGGCAGGTCGGGAACTATGTACGGACGTACAAGTCCAGTGTCCCCGTCTTCGTCCTGCCAGACCAGCTTATTGGCGCTAATGAGGACTTGCTTGACTGTGCCCGCGATTCCAGAGACAGAATCAAAAGAGGCTGTGGTGGGCCAGTCTGGGGGCCAGTCAGTAGGAGAAAAGCAGGTGGTGTCTGCACCAGAATCAAGAAGACCCGTGAAGGGCTTGCCTCCAATAGTGATAACTAGAGGGGGCCTAATTTTACACATGGCTCGTACCCAGAAAATGTCTGAGGAGCCAGGATCCGAATTGCCACGGGCTTCCGGAAGAGAAGGCAGGTTGACGTTAAGGGGAAGTGGAAGGGCCTGCGCGATACGCTGCCCAGGTAGTACCTGAACTGGATAATAGGGGGCGACTGCAAGAAGTATAATTTCTCCAGTATAGTCATTATCCACAATGGAGGGCTGAATAATGAGGCCTTTAATAATAGTTGAAGCACGCCCAATGATCATAAAGAAGTGACCTGGTGGTGGAGGGCCAAAAATACCTGTGGGGATTTGATAAACGCCATGCTCAGGAGTCAATAAGTGGGGGGTGGAGGGACACAAGTCCAGTCCGACGCTCCCTGGGGTTGCCCTGACAAGGGAGGTTGCTGGGGTGGGAGCATATTGGGGGGCACCAGAGGTTGCTGTTGGCAAGGTGCCTGGTGCTGAGAAGGTGGCTGTTGTTGCTGGTAATAAGCCTGGGGGGCTGGAGTGGGCTGTGCCGGCTGACTGGGCTCCGAGGCCGGGACAAAACGTTGGAACTGACGACTTGGGGCCCGGAGCCGGCCCCCTCTGGAGTTTCCCTGAGCCGGAGAACGTTGATTAGGCTGCAGGGGATTGCCATGTATATCTTTAGTGGAACGGCACTCTGCAATCCAATGGCGGCCGCGGCGACAGCGCGGACAAAGTGGAGGACGGGGAGAGGTCGTGCCTGTCTGCATAATAGGGGCTTGGCGTTGAGGGCAGTTGTTGGCAAAATGGCCAGGCTGGCCGCAAGAGAAGCAAATGCGGCCTTTATTTTGTCCTTGAAAAGCAACTATGGCGCCAGCCACTTGGGTGGCAAAGGAATGGGCATTTTTGCAAAGAGAGATCATTTCCTCAAGGGATCGAGACGGCTTAGGGGATTTTAAAATTTGACGGCAGGCGGGACTGGCATTTTCAAAAGCAAGTTGCTTAACAAAAGGATTGGAGGTGTCTGTAATGCCAGTGGTTCGATCAATAGCTTCAAGAAGGCGAGAAATAAAGGCATGATAGGGTTCATTGTCAGCTTGTTGAATTCTAGCAAGAGGAAGAGTAGGGGCAGAGGAGGAGGGAATAGCTTTCCAGGCTTTGAGACCGGCTTGGGAGGTGAGGTTAAGCAATTGATACGAGAGGGGGCGCTGTTGTTGTATGGTGTCATAAGGCTTAGAGCCAGAAACTTGAAGGAACTCAAGCTCGTTATTATGAGTGAGCTCTCTGCAGTTGTTAATAAATTCAGCTTCCCAAAGAACAATATGTTCAGGTTTAAGGCAACGGCGAACAGTGATGCGCCATTCAATGGGAAAAAGATTACCACCATAGGAGAGACTATCTAAACAGGAGAGGGTATAGGGGGCTTGAACGCCATAGTCCAAAACAGCTCTGCGAAGCTCCTTAAGGGAGGTTTGATCGAGATCTCGAATTTCTATATTCTCGCGAAAAACTGAACCAGGGCCACGGTGGTGAGAGGGTGCAGGTGAGGTAGGGGGCGCTAAAGGTGCGTCATCTGCTGCCTCAAGGGCAGGGATGTTTTCGTTGTCTGCAGCCTCAGCTTCTCTCGCAGAGAAAGCCGGAGCTAAAGGACGGGAGGGAGTGCCTCGAGCAGCATCTGTGGTACGAGAGGAACGCTGCTCTGCAGCCTGTGAGCGGGTGACCATAGGATGAAAGGAAGCAGAAGAGGAAGCAGGGGAGGCCTGAGGAGGTTGTGGAGCAACCGACAGGGCAGGGACGCCCGAGGGAGGATGCAAGATTGCGGGGTATGCTAGGGTTCCATAAGGTTTTGCTGCTTGAAGCAGCTCAGCAAGGTCTCTTTTATGGATGGTAACATAATGTAAAGGAGTCTCACCCTCTGGAGAATTAGCATTGCGAGGCTGGGCGTCTTCTTCTTCCACATACGAATTGAGCTGACTGGAATCAACCGCTACAGAAGCTGTGTTCACAGCGGCTTGTGCCTCGCGATCACTCTGCGCCCTCTCAAGTGGGCGGGGATCAGCAGGCGGAGGGAGGGGTAGGTTAGAATGAGGAGGTAGAGGCTGCTGAGGTGAAGGCGGGGGAAGGTCCTCGCCATTAGGAATGAGAACAGGAAATGTAGCAGCGTGAGCAGGTTTTTGTTCACGAGATTGATGAAACTCGTTTGCGAGTTGTGAAATCATGGATGTAATAGTAATGAGATGAGAATCTAAAGCAGTAGGCTTAGGAGGATCAGGAAAGGCACATTTAGGAGGAGCAGGGCAGTCATAAGGAGGAGGAAGAGTTTGTGTGGCTTGTGTGATTAAGGAGCTGTGACAGGCAGAGGTCTGTGTTTCTGGGGAATTAGGTTCCTGAGGTGGAGCAGAAGCATGGACAGAAGTAAGGGAGGGATATAAATGAGAAGCATTAGAGAGATCTTTAAGAGCATTATTTACTTTGGAGACAAAGGTAGAAGAATCAGTGGTGGAGGAATCAGTGGTGGAGGGAGGACAAGGGGAAGGATTTTCAGAGGGAGAAGGGAGATGAGAGGCAGAATTAGAACGAGAAGGAGTTCTGGAACACTCACGGGAGACTTGTTGTACATGAGTTTCAACGGCATGGATGATGTCTTTGGCGGTTCCGGCATTTTTAGTTACAATGATATCTCTTAACAGGCTCCAATATTGGAACATAATTTTTTCCTTCTGTGGTTCATCATGATTTACAAAATAATCACTCATTTCTTGTCCTATTTTGTCCCAAGTGGACGCAACAATTTCTGGACAGGAAATGACGAACCAAGGACATACATTATGAATGAACATAAGAAAATTACAAATATCTTTTTTGGTAACCTCTACATGTCTGGCTTTCAACTCAGACTGTATATCTGTAATGAATTTAAGTTCAATACTCAAAGAATTACCCATGGTAACGTATCCTATGGGTGAAACCCCAAAAGCCAATCAGGGGCGGCGATCAGAACGACTGAAAAAAACTGCAGTTTAAATATTTGATTAAGGTTAACTCGTTTCAACGCTTACCCTGATGAGGTAATTTCCGCGATTTACGAAGGAGCTCCGGACACGCCGACCTGTAGTCGTTCGGAGTGTGGCGGTGATCTTCGAGCCCAGCGTTGGGCGCCAAAATGCAGGGTCCAGAAGCCCCCCCAGGGGGGCCCGGCCAGCAGGAATTAGCTGGGAAGGCTTCTCAGACGACCGCACTTCTATTTTGCTGAGTAGAAGCACAACCACACTGTAAAAAATCTGAGAGAGGTTAATAATAAAGACCCAAGGCAGCGTCTCACTGTTCAAGGGTGTCTTTATTGGCTACAGTTCCTTCTTAAATAGTGAAGGAGAAAAGGGGCAGTACAAAGGTGATGTCAATCATACTTTTGGCGCGAAGGCTCATAAGGAAGTGGGCAGTGGGCTAGGGGCTGGATGACCTTCAAGCTATGCTGAACGTGCTGTTTCAATGGAAACTTCTAGTGTCCTACTAGCTGCATTCCTAATTGCTTGACTATCAGGAAATGGTGCAATATGTGCTTGCCTAAGTGATCTTGAACAGACAATATAGCATATACTTATTGATAACAGCCTAAATTACTCCGGAATGTGGTCTTAAGGAATGGGGCCTAGTTTCTGATAACTGTACCAGGCAGTTTTTACTCTCCTCCGGGCTAAGAGCTAAATTATGTCCTGCAGCTGTACATTCTTTTCTCTTAGCTCAAAAATTTACAGCAAGACTGCATATTGCTTTTAGGTGAAAAGCTGGGCTATGGCAGAAAGAACAGCAAAATTTCCTCAAACAAGTCAGTTCCCAACACTATATATTATATTTAATGTTTTCTAAACTATGTTTCCATTAATGTAAATGATGTTACATAATTGCTTTATTCAGAATTGGATTTGTATGAAATACTAGCTAACACTACATATATTTTGCTGAGAGGAAATTCTATACCTAAGAGTATTTTGCTTATAATACTAGAATTAAAGAATTTTCTAAACCCTTCCCTCTCTTAAAAATAGGGACAAAAATCCAAGTTGTAAACAGATACACAAAGAGACCAGGGATGATTTTTTTTTAGGTAAAATAACGTGTAACCTAACAACTACCTCTTCTTTGTTCAAAAATTGAGAGGGGTAGTCTGGTTCTATTGTTTTCTGCAAGAGGCAGTAACTCCAGATCAGAACTTAAAAAAGTGGTTGTTAATTTGCATACGCACAGTAAAAGTTGGCTGTGATTGCATCAAAGTTTAAACTGTGCACATCATTTTCAAAACAATCAGGTTTTTCCATGACTTTGTCTTATATACTTACAACACTTTTTCATAGACTTCTCTGAACATAAACATTAGAACCTTTCTGAAGATATACTAATTTGAAAATTCTTAAACATTCTTACACCAAGCACTGTAATATAAGTCTAGTTCCTTTTCATAAACTTCATTAAATAAAATCACAAAAACATTTCTGCAGATATATATGTGTGTGTTTATATAGTTTGAAAATAAGTTTGCTAAAACATTGTTACAATGAGCACTGTAATAAGAGTCTAACATCCAAGTTCCTTTTCCATCCCTTTCTCTGGGCAAAGGCATTAGAACGTTTTTGCAGTCATAACTTGAGAATAAGTTGCTAAATAATATACACAGTCAAACATCATTATAGTTGGGAAACATTTTCTAGAATAGCTGAGAACTTTTAAAAATCTAAAAAAAATTATGCATTTCCCCAGGATTCTGCTAACTGATATTAAACCACTAAAGTTAGACACAAAATTTTCTGTTTGCAGTGGGGCACAGGAAAAAAAAAGTAAGAGCCAGAGAGAGCACAGTGGTAGGGCGTTTGCCATGCACGCAGCCAATCCAGGACAGACTGTAGTTGGACAGACAGTAGTTCAAATCCCAGCATCTCATGTGTTCCCCTGTGCCTGCCTGGGTGATTTCTGAGCACAGAGACAGGAATAACCCCTGAAAGCTGTGACTCAAAAAAAAAAATTAAGATCCACACAGATAAAACACAATTTAAGCAGCAATATAGGTACCGAAACAAGTTGATTTTATTTGGATGTAACCCTGGTGCAGGAGGTTCTGAAAGCAGCTTCTACTTAAAGGCCTTCTGCTGGGCTTTGATACTCTGTATTTACCTTCTGTAATAGGCTACTGGGGTCTCCTTGAAGTTGCTGCAGGTTGGAGGTCCAAAGGACCATGGGTAGAGGAAAGATAGTAGATAAATTGATGTCTGGGATGCTACCCAGAGTCTTCAACTTTTCCCCCTTCACTGCGTGCTTCTGTCCCACCTGAAGAGGCCTCTGCTACTGTAGATGGTGGGGCAGCTGTCTTGGGGATGAATCAGGAGAATCAATGTCTATTGGGACCATATCAGCTACCTCTTAGTGACATTCCGACAGGTCCAGATATATTAGCAGCTTTTGGGTCTCTGTCTCTGTCTCTCTGTCTCTCTCTCCCTCTCTCCCTTCCTCCTCACTTCCCCTCCCTCCTCCTCTCCCCTCTTTCCTTTCTCTTCTCTCTCCTCTCTATCCCCTCCTCTCCCTCTGTCTCCATCCTCCTCTCCCTCACCCTCTCCATCCCTCTTTCTCTCCTTCCCCCTTCCTTTTATGCTAATGAAGCCTAGGTGGGGTCTTTACTCTCAATAGGGCTGTGTAATGGAAGAGGATGTTAATGTAACATCTCCATGGGTTGCCTCAGGAAGGGATGGCAAGACAAAAAAATAAAGTATACCCACTCATTTCAGGGCATTCCCTGGGGGTGCTGACTTCAGATAGTTTAGAAATTAAGAGCTCTTAGATCAGTGTTTTTAACCTTTTATTGCAAAGGCACACTTTTTACATGAAAAAAAAAATCACTAGGCATACCACCACTAGAAAATGTTAAAAAAAATTTAACTTTGTGCCTCTATTGATATATATATAAAGTAATTCTCTTGAATAGGAATCAAATAAACACAAATAAATTGTTATAATTACTTTTAATAAAGTATTTTATGATTGTTCATAAATATTTAATTTTCTAAAAAATATGGAACGCTTCACGAATTCCTCCACCACCCCCACCCCCACCACCAAAAAAAAAAAGAAAACAAAAGAAAAACGCTGTCTTAGATTACCGTTTTCTGCCCCTCTCCTCAGACTATCAGACTAACTCTAGCTAAACGTATTCCTTTCTTCCATGTCTTCATATCCAACATGTTCCCATCTTCCTTTTGAAAATTATGATTGACAATATGTTTGTTTTTGTTTTTGTTTTTGGGTCACACCCTGCAGTGCTCAGGGGTTACTCCTGGCTTCACGCTCAGAAATCGCTCCTGGTAGGCTTGGGTGACCATATAGGGTGCCGGGATTCGAACCAATGACCTTCTGCATGAAAGGCAAACGCCTTACCTCCATGCTATCTCTCCACTCTGACAGTATAATGTTTGTTTTGAGGCTATGTAGCATTGCTTACACCTGGCTCTGTGTTCAGTGATAACTCTTAATGGTATTTGTAGGATCTTAAGCAGTATGATTTTGGAATATGCATAATGCACATGAAAAGCAGTTTAACTTTGATACTATCTCTCTAGTCCCAATTTAGTCTTATTATTACATAATACAAACATTTATTTGTTGTTTTGTTTGTTTTTGGACCACACCCAGCAGTGCTCAGGGGTTACTACTGGCTCTGAGCTCAGAAATCGCTCCTGGCAGGCTCAGGAGACCATATGGGTTGCTATGGATCCAACCTGGGTCTGTCCTGGGTTGGCAGCATGGAAGGCAAATACCTTACTGCAATGCTATCACTCCAGCCCCCATAATATTCACTTTTAATTTTTGACTTTTGACCATACTTAGTGGTGCTTGAGAGCTACTCCTGGTTCAGCGCTCAAGGGTCATTTATATTTGGATTTTGAACCTTGACTTCCTGAATGCAAAGTATGTATTCAGCCCTTTGAAATAAATATCTTGCTAGCCCCTAATTTTATTATTATTTAAGAAAAAAATCTTTATTCTGTTGTAGTTTAGGTATGTTTATTCTAATAGTTCGAATATATGGTCCTCTGCATGTGATATTTATTGTTCAGTGTCAGTCAACATTGGGGAAGGGCAGATGTTGTTAACCTGTCTTAGAGTACTGGCAGGGGTGGGGTGGGGAGGAGGGAGATTTGGGACACTGATGATGGGAATGTTGCACTGGTGATGGGGGTGTTCTTTACATGGCTGAAACCCAACCACAGTCATGTTTGTAATCAAGGTGTTTAAATAAAAGAAAAGAAAAGAAAGTTGAAAGAAATAGGCATTCTGTAATTGGATAAGAATGGGATTTAAAAAAAAAAACTATCTAGTGCTATCCGCTAGTGGGTCTTTCCATCTTAAAGGGTATGTGAAGTTAGGGCAACGTCTGTGGATTGTCTTTCTGGGGAGAGATGGCAGACCAAAGAGTGAATACAGCATCTTTGCAAATGCTTGTGTTCAGGTAATTTAAATAAGAGTCCATAAATCATCTCTTTCACCACTCTCCACAGATTATCAAGTCTCTGGCTAAACTTAATATTTTGGATGTCTTCATCTACAACATTTAGATACTATAGTCTGCATTTTTTTTTTTTTGATCTCTCCCAGTGGCACTCAGAACTCACTCCTGGCAGGCTTGGGGGGAACATATGGGATGCTGGGGATCGAACCTGGGTCAGCAAGTGCCCTACTATGCTATTGCTCCGGCCCTAGTTTGCACTATTGTTAATGAAGGGGTACTGTGTTTATCACACAATTCAGCACCCAATTCTCCAATTCTTGTTCAGCATAATCAGTTTCTGTTACTTTTTTTTTTTTTTAATTAACCATAACTGATTAACTGCAGTGCCTCACTACTTGTGGTGAGCTTCTCACCATGGACAGGTCCTCCTGACCCTCATCTCTGTTGTTTCTGGATATTATTACCATACTATCTCCCCCCACTCCTGCTATGTCTCACAGATGAATGAGATTATTTTATGACTATTTCTTTCTCTCTTGACTCCCTTCACTCAGCATAATTCTCTTCATATCTATCTATTTATAAGCAGATTTCATGACTTCATTTTCTTGATGGCTGTGTAGTATTCCATTGTATAGTTGTACCACACTTTATCCATTCATCAATCCTTGGGCACTTGTCCCCCCCCCCCCAAGGTCCAGCACCACACTCCACCTAAGTCTCCCAATGTCCTATTCTCCCTGTGATAAGCTTCCTACTGAAGACAAGCTTCAGATTCTCTTGCTTTTCGTCGTATATTATTCCCCTAAAGTGGTTCTTTATATTCTGCATATTACGTAAAGCCTTGATTTGAAAAACTCACTGGTGTGGCGTATTTGCTTTATAGGAACTTTCATTGCCACTGTATTTTTTTTTTTTTTTTTTTTTTTTTTTTTTTTTTTGTTTTTTTTTGGGCCACACCCGGTGACGCTCAGGGGTTACTCCTGGCTATGCGCTCAGAAGTCGCTCCTGGCTTGGGGGACCATATGGGATGCCGGGGGATCGAACCGCGGTCCGTCTCCTAGGCTAGCGCAGGTAAGGCAGGCACCTTACCTCGAGCGCCACCGCCCGGCCCCGCCACTGTATTTTTAAATGCAGTGAAAGAGATCTACCTTTATCCAGCCTCACCTGAATTAGACCAGACCATCAGTTTTTAGGAGAGCTATAATCACCAGATAATATTTACTCAACACTTTTTGCTTTTTAAAAGCTGTTTCCGACAGAAATTGGGCCTTATGATTTTAAAGTTATGTAAATTTCTTATTTTACAACCTTGAGTTTATATTTTTTTTTTATAAATCTTAAAGTACACTTCTCTAAATGACTGACTGAATTTTAATTATTTCCCACCAGGCGGTCTGCCAAATCTCGAAGCAGAAGCCCTTACTCATCTAGACATTCAAGATCTCGTAGCAGACATAGGTTGTCTAGATCCAGAAGTCGTCATTCTAGCATTTCTCCTAGCACACTGACACTGAAGAGTAGCCTTGCAGCTGAATTGAACAAGAATAAAAAAGCTCGAGCCGCAGAAGCAGCAAGAGCCGCGGAGGCTGCAGCCAAAGCTGCAGAAGCAGCTAAGGCAACTGAGGCTGCAGCCAAAGCTGCCAAAGCCTCTAATGCTTCCACGCCTACCAAGGGGAACACAGACTTGGGTGCCGGTGCATCACAAACCAACCATGTGAAAGATGTGAAAAAACTTAAAACTGAGCACGTACCTTCTCCGCCCTGTGGTGGAACTTTAAAAAATGACAAGGCGAAAACAAAGCCACCTCTTCAGGTAACAAAGATGGACAATAATATGATTGTAGATAAAGCCGCCAAAAAAGCAGTCTTAGTTGGGAAGGAGAGTAAGTCTGCTGCTACAAAGGAGGAACCAGTATCTGTTAAAGAGAAAACAAAACCACTTACACCAAGCATAGGAGCCAAGGAAAAGGAGCAACATGTGGCATTAGTGACCTCTACGTTACCGCCTTTACCTTTACCTCCTATGCTGCCTGAAGATAAAGATACTGATAGGTAAGTGAAAAATATTTTGTCATAATTGCTTAAAGAAAAAATGTAAATGAGAACTTTATTTGATACAGAAAAAGCCTTGTTTTCAAAAAAGTCTGTAAATGAATTCTGTGTATTTTGTTTTTGTTTGAGGGGGGCACACCTGGCAGCGCTCAGGGGTCACTCATGGCTCTGTGCTCAGAAATCATCCCTGGTGGGCTTGGGGACCACATGGGATATCGGGAATCGAACCAACTTGGGTTGGCCACGTGCAGGGCAGACACCCTATTGCTGTGCTATCTCTCTATCCCCCGCTTTTTAGTTTCAAGACATTTTAATTAAATTAAATTAGGATATTTCTTAAATGTATGGTAGCTTAAAAACATAGATCATCATCATATATCATCATCATCATCATCATCATCATCATCATCATCATCATCATCATCATTTTGGTTTTTGGGTCACACCCAGCAACACTCAGGGGTTACTCCTGGCTCTATGTTCAGAAATTGCTCCTGGCAGGCTTGGGGGCCCATATGGGATGCCAGTATTCGAACCACTGTCCTGCACGCAAGGCAAATGCTCTACTTCCATGCTATCTCTCTGGCTCCAAAAGCATTACATTTTTGAGCGTTCTCTACCATCTCATTTAACTTTTGCATTTTATTTTTTAATGAAATTAGAGCTATTTCCTTTAGTCATTGCTCCTACTCCTAATGTTAACTTTTTGTTAAAAGTTCAATTTTTCTTGCTTACATTTTAAATTAAATTTGAGAACAAGCTGATAAATGCAAACGCTTCAGCAGCATATATACTAAAATTGGAACGATACAGATAAGATTAGCATGGATGACATGCAAATTCGTGAAGCGTTCCATATTTTTTCAAAAAATAAATGCAAATAAACATGCCTTTCAAATCTTCACTTTGACTAGAAGCATAACATTTTTGTGATTAAAATAAAAGTGTCCTTTTGTACAGTCAAAAAATGTTCACAATAGACTCCATCCAGTTTAATCATGTTGCCCATTTATTCAACTATAATTGTGGTATTTGCAAGTTTGAATGTTTTCTAGGAATACTGAAGGTTCATAACAGATGTTTTATAATTTTGATGAGTCCTGAGATGGACTCTCCAGCACTGAGTCATGAGTTCAGATTTGTCACTTGATTAGTGAGAATAACTCAGTAGCTGAGAATACTGTGAATCTGGACTAATACACTGGTTGTTCTTCACTTTATTCTTCATATATGCAATAGGGGTAAGTGTTTACTAGTGATATTTTTCAAGAATTCAAGAAGTGCTCATGTCAGTAAGAATTATCTATAGGGAGCCTATTCTTTTGTACATCTATCTAGTGAGATGTTGGTACACTTCATACTTGCTCACTGAAATAAATTTTTGATCCACCTTTTTTAATTTTCTGCTTTTCTCTTTTGTTGGTGAGTGTATGAGGGGGGCTAAGGATGGGGATTGGCCCACATCTGGCAGTGTTGAAAGACTGCTGTCAGCTCTTGGATACATTGGGTTGCTCCTGTTGATGCTTAGTGGACCTTGTTGTGCAGAATGAAGTGATATTGGCCATGTACAAGGCAACTCCTATACTGTCTAGAGTGCTCCCTTTTAATTCTGTTCTATCTTTAAATGTTTGATGAGATAGTTCTTTAGACTCTTGACTTACCAATGAGTGCCCCCAACCATTGTTTTAAACATCACTTAAGGTTCTTTTTGATGTTTGCTTGTCTAAAATTTGGCACTGAAATTTCTTTGATCTCCTTTATCCTTATATGATTCTGGTTTTTTTTTTTTTTTTTTTTTTTTACCTTTGCTTTTTGGGCCACACCTGGTGATGCTCAGGGGTTAGTTACTCCTCCTGGCTTGGGTGACCATATGGAATGCTGGGAGATTGAACAAGGTCCATCCTAGCTTAGCGCATGCAAGGCAAACTCCCTATACCACTTGCGCCATTGCTTCGGCACCAGATTCTGTTCACTTTTGAGTTTCCTTGCTACTTGGCCATATCACGCTGCTCACTACTCCCTAAAATAATAGTTTAAGCAACATAGTTATAATAATAATGTTTATGGTGTTAAATACAAAGTTACTTTACCCATCTCCACCAAATTTTGAGCTTTTTTTTTTTTTTTTTTTTTTTTTTGGTTTTTGGGCCACACCCGGTGGTGCTCAGGGGTTACTCCTGGCTATCTGCTTAGAAATAGCTCCTGACAGGCACAGGACCATATGGGACACCGGGATTCGAACCAACCACCTTAGGTCCTTGGACCGGCTGCTTGCAAGGCAAACACCGCTGTGCTAGCTCTCCAGCCCCAAATTTTTGTTTTGTTTTGTTTTTTGGGCCACACCCGGTGATGCTCAGGGGTTACTCCTGTCTATGTGCTCAGAAATCGCTCCTGGCTTCGGGGACATATGGGACATTGCGGATAATGCAGACGCCTTAATGCTTGCGCCACCACTCCGGCCCAAAGGGCAGATACTTTTTAGATTTATTTTGAGCTTTGCTTCTTTACCAAACTTGGAACTTACTTTCTTCCAAAGCTACAAAATAAAATGCTATCTATATACTTCCATTCAGTAGTGTGTTTTCTTCCTCCTCTTCCCTTCCTGCTTTCCTGTTTCCTCCCTGACCCTCCTTTCCCCTCCCCTCCCCTCCCCTTTTTTGTTTGTTTGTTTTGTTTTTGGTTTTTGTAAAAAGCTTACTCCTGGCCTTGTTCCTGGCAGAGATTGGGGTACCATATGCAGTACAAGAATCTTATTTCCTCTATTGTCTCTTCAACTCCATTTTTTTAATCCTTGAAGAAAAATTAAGGCTGTGTTTACCTGATAACTTTAAAACCTTTTCAGCTTCATTTTTTAAAATCATTTAAAAAATTAAAAGCATTTAATATATAACTTAATGATAATCTTTGACAGATAAGTGAATTTTTTTTTTTTGTTTTTTGTGGGACATGGCACACCCTGTAGTGCTCAGGGGTTACTCAGGCTCTGTGCCTAACTATAATTTCTGACAGTGCTCTGGGGACCATATTGGTGTTACAGATTGAACCGGGGTTGGCCATGTGGTAGATAAAATGCCATACATGTTTTATTATCGCTCCAACTTCTAGAGTACATTGTTTTCATTTTCACATTAAAAAATCACGGGGGGGGGCCCGGAGAGATAGCTCAGCGGCGTTTGCCTTGCAAGCAGCCGATCCAGGACCAAAGGTGGTTGGTTCGAATCCCGGTGTCCCATATGGTCCCCCGTGCCTGCCAGGAGCTATTTCTGAGTAGACAGCCAGGAGTAACCCCTGAGCACCGCCGGGTGTGGCCCAAAAACCAAAAAAAAAAAAAAAAAAAAAAAAAATCACGGGGGGTGGGGGGCTCTCACTTCTGGCGCCAAGCGCCTGATCATGTGCAGGTCAGGTGCGACCTACTCTGGGGACAGTGCCAGGTGTGGAGTTTGGTGTGGTACACCAGTCAAACGGTAACGCAGCGTCCTAAGGCGAGCTCAGGGAGGACAGAAACCTCCTGTGCAACAGAAGGGCAAAAGCTCGCTTGATCTTGACCCCCCCCCCCCAAAATTAGAGGGGCTGAGAGGTGGCGCCAAGTGGTAAGGCGTCTCTAGCCTAGGATGGACTGCGATTTGATCCCCCGGTGTCCCAAGCCAGGAGAGATTTCTGGGCACATAGCCAGCAGTAACCCCTGAGCATCACTAGCTGTGGCCCCTCCTAAAAAATTAGTGAGGATTGGAGTAATGTGGGTAGGGTAGTGGGTAGGGCCCTTGCTTTGCACATGGCTGATCCAAATTCAATCTCTGGCACCTCAATACTGCACCTCTGAGCAATTCCTGAGTGCAGAGCCACTCTGAAATACAACCTTGAACACCACTAGATGTGGTTCACAGCTCCCCTCCTTAATGAAATATACATTACGTAAGCTTGGATTTTAAAAAAATTACTGATATCACAGAGAATCCCCAGACCCCCCCACCCTTCCATTTCATTTTTTATTAATATAAATTGTTACAATTTATGAAGCTAATAAAGTGTATACTTTCTTCAGATTTCCTTAATGTTTTATTTAATTCTGTAATGCAAATTTTGTACTTTTTTTTTGTTTTTGTTTTTGTTTTTGTTTTTGGGCCACACCCGGCATTGCTCAGGGGTTACTCCTGGCTGTCTGCTCAGAAATAGCTCCTGGCAGGCACGGAGGACCATATAGGACATGGGGATTCGAACCAACCACCTTTGGTCCTGGATTGGCTGCTTGCAAGGCAAACGCCGCTGTGCTATCTCTCCGGGCCCGCAAATTTTGTATTTCTACTTAAAGTTGTATAGAATATTCACATATTCAGTTTTAAGACATAGCTATGTTTTTGTTTCTGAAACACATTTCTATAATTAATTTTGAATTCTTTCATTTTAGCTTGCGAGGAAATATTTCTGTAAAAGCTGTTAAAAAAGAAGTAGAAAAGAAACTCCGAACTCTACTTGCTGATTTACCACTGCCGCCTGAGCTACCAGGAGGAGATGACCTCTCAAAGAGTCCCGAGGAAAAGAAAACAGCAACACAGTTCCATAGTAAAAGGAGGCCTAAGTATGTGCTTGCTTTATACCTGCTCTTAAATTGAACTGAGTCATTCTCAGTCTTCCAAAAAACAAACAGAAAGTTATGATTTAAAGTGATAAAAATGTATTCTTTCAAGTATATGAATAAATCAGTTTTAAAATTTTTCATAATTGCCTATATACCTATTAAAATGACTAATAAAACTAAATAAAATGTTCTCTGTTTGTAATGTATTAATTCCTTTGGGTATAAAATATGTCAAAACTAATTTTTATTTAAGTATTTAGATAGTGTGTGAACACTAAATTTAGACAAGGAGAGAGTCATTATTCTGTGAGCCCAAACAAAATTAGTACGGGTGAGTTAAGTTTTAGTTAGCTAGAGTTCACTTTTAGTTCTGTGTGCCTCCATTTCTACATGCTTTCTTCATTTTGGAAGAGGTGGATAGAAAGTTTGAAATTTATATCGTATATAGCTTCAAGTGTCTATAACTTACTGTTGATACCTGTTCATCACTTAAGGAAAGAATGTTACTTTCTATTTTTGTTTGCTTTTGTTTATTGGGCCATACTGGGCAGCATTCAGGTGCTATTTCTGGCTCTGGGCTCAGAAATTATTCCTGGCAGGTTCAGGGGACCAAGCGGGATGCTGGGGATCAAACCTGGGTAGTCCGAGTGCAAGGCAAATGCCCTCCCAACTACGCTATTGCTCTAGCTCCTTGTTAATTCTTTTTAACCTGGTTTAAGTTTATGATGTTCAACAAGGGAAAATTTTAGTATCATTTTGACTTAAGAGTTGACTTTAAATTGTTGTTCAGAAAACATTTGACCTGTTCTTGAATATAATAGTTTTATTCCTTTCATTATATCTCTATCACCAGATTATAAAAATTCTATAAAATTTCATATCTTTTTCAAGAATGTCAAATAGATGACATGCATATGTTATTATATGTACTTTTAATATATGCACTATAGTTACATATATCACTTTTAAAGTTTAAGAATTCTGGAGCTGGTTACATTAATATTTGTGTATTGTCTTATACCAAAATATTTCTGGTGTTGCTGTTTATAAGATATTTGAGTAGTTTGTCTATGAGGCTTATAATTAATTAGATATAGGTTATATTCATTATCAAGCTTTTACTTTTGAAGCAGATACTTTGGATTGTCACTGAGTGAGAAGAAGCCTTTTTGGAGGTTGCTTAGAGAACTATTACTTTATATATTAATATATTTTTCTCACTTTTTGAAAAATAAATTATTTTTGAAATGTTTTTATACAAACTTTACACTTTAATTTTACAGTTAATTACAGAAGAATCTGGAGAAATACCTAAATGTTTTGATAAGCAAATTATACTTGTTTTAGATAATGAATCATAAATATGCAAGGGTGGAGGAAGTAAAGGATATAAAATTGGATGGAGGGGGTGGATGTTGAATTTTAAGCATTTTATTTGGTTTATTTGATTGTATATAAAAACTTCAGAACTATATTTGATAGAATATGTGGGCCTCGCTATGGTGAAATCAAAGAAAAAGATATTGACTGGGGAAAACGCTGCGTGGATAAATTTGATATCATCGGAATTATTGGCGAAGGTACCTATGGACAAGTTTACAAGGCCAGGGATAAAGACACTGGTAAGAATGCCAAGACCTGTGAAGCTTTGAATCTATGGAATGTATAATATATAATTTGTGTTTGTCTAATATACTAATATTGGAATTAAAAGTGAGTTAAAAATCTGTTTTTATGCATTTATGTAAGATAGGAATATATGTAAAGTTATGTATATACACACATTCAATTAAGCATTTATACATACTAATAAGTAAACATATTAATATAGAAATTTTAAAGTATATCTTTTGTATTTGGGATGATCATTCTGGTGACATTTAGTTTTCTTTTATGGTGAGTAAATTCTTAAATTCTGAGTAATTAGTGGATTAAGTTAATCTTGACCTTAATATTAATAGGAAATTTTGTAGTATTCAACTTGAATGTAATGATTTTATGTTGGTCCCAAATTACTTGACCTGGGCCTGGAGAGATAGCACAGTGGCGTTTGCCTTGCAAGCAGCTGATCCAGGACCAAAGGTGGTTGGTTCAAATCCCCGTGTCCCATATGGTCCCCGTGCCTGCCAGGAGCTATTTCTGAGCAGACAGCCAGGAGTAACCCCTGAGCACCGCCGGGTGTGGCCCAAAAACCAAATTACTTGACCAGTAAATAGAGGAAGCAAGATTTAGTAGTTTAATTGGTAAAGGAATCACTAGGAAATTAAGAAAAAGAACTTAAACAGGAAAACATAATGGTACCCGAGGCTCTCACAGCAGGATTAGTGTTTAATGTACTTAAAATAACTTTTTGAAATAAACCGGTAAATTAAATAGCACAGATATTTGAGGTCATTAAGTATGTTGAGACAAACTCATGTTTTGAAAGTTCTGAACGTAATTATAATATAAATACTAGTATTTATATTGCAATGTTTACATTAATATGTAGCATTAATTTCTATTTATTTTTTTTGTTTTTTTATGCCACACCCAGTGATGCTCAGAGGTTACTCCTAGAATTGTGCTCAGAAACAGCTCCTGGCAGGCTCAGGGGACAATATAGGATGCCTGGAATTGAACCCGGGTCTGTTCTGGGTCAGCCTCGTGCAAGGCAAATGCCCGACTGCTGTGCTATTGCTTTAGATTCTGTAGCATTATTATGTAAAATAACATCCATTTCTTTATAACAGAATTTTTTTTTTTTTTGGTGAAGAAAGATAATTTTTATTGAAATATATTTAGATGTGGCAGGAGAGAAAGAGAGAAGTACATATTTGTTCAAGAGAGAACACAGACTTCTCCATAAGCAAAGAAACCCGGGTCTGTCCTGGGTCAGCCTTGTGCAAGGCAAATGCCCTTCTGCTGTGCTATTGCTCTAGATCCTATAGCATTCTTTTTTTTTTTTTTCCCTTCGGGCCACACCCGTTTGATGCTCAGGGGTTACTCCTGGCTAAACGCTCAGAAATTGCCCCTGGCTTGGAGGGACCATATGGGACGCGGGGGATCGAACCATGGTCCTTCCTTGGCTAGTGCTTGCAAAGCAGACACCTTACCTCTAGCGCCACCTTGCCAGCCCCCCTATAGCATTCTTATGTAAAATAAAATCCATTTCTTTATAACAGAATTTTTTTTTGGTGAAGAAAGGTCATTTTTATTGAAATATATTTAGATGTGGTAGGAGAGAAGTAAATATTTGTTCAAGAGAGAACACAGACTTCTCCATAAGCAAAGAAACAGATAAGAAAGATGCACATTGAGGGGAGAAGACAGGCTTACAGAGCAAAAACCTATAGTAGAACTTTTTTGTATCAGAAAAGATTAAGTTGCTCTTTTAAAAAGTTTTAACAAGCACGTCATAGTAGTTGTAACAATTAAAAGATTGGAAATTTTTTTTTTGTTTGTTTTTTGGTTTTTCAGGCCACACCTGTTTGATGCTCAGGGGTTACTCCTGGCTAAGGGCTCAGAAATTGCCTCTGGCTTGGGGGGACCATATGGGACGCCAGGGGTCCTTCCTTGGCTAGTGCCTGCAAGGCAGGCACCTTACCTCTAGCACCACCTCATCGGCCCCAAAAGATTGGAATTTTTGACGCTTTTGTTATTTGGTGTGGGTTCTGCACATAGGGATAACTATTGGTGAGCTCATGTTACCTTATGGGGTGCTGGGTATCAAGCCCTTATCAGCTGCATGCAAAACAGGTGCTTCACTCACAGCACTCTCTCTCCAACCCCTGAACAAACTATTTTTGTTTGTTTGTTTTTGGGCCACACCCAGTGACGCTCCTTGCTATGTGCTCAGAAATCGTTTCTGGCTTGCGGGGGACCATGTGGGATGCCGGGTGATCAAACTGCGGTCCGTCCTAGGCTAGTGTGGGTAAGACAGACAGAAGCCCTTACCGCTTGTGCCACCCTTTCGGCTCTCCTGAACAAATTTTTTTGGAAAATGTGCAAGTATACAGTTTTTGTCCCCAAAAGTAAAATGAGTAAATCTTAATTGAATTACACCGATCTTATTCTTAGAATAGGATTATGTGAGTTTTATGTTTTATTTAATGTTTAAGGTTTTTATTTTTGGGTCATACCCGGCAGTGCTCAGAAATCGCTCCTGACAGGTTTGGGGGACCATATGGGATACCGGGATTTGAACCACTGTTCTTCTGCATGAAAGGCAAATGCCTTACCTCCATGCTGTCTCTCCGGCCCCCATGTTTAAGTTTTATTGACATAAATAGCATGTACTTTTTGGACATCTAAACTAAATTTTGATCTCAACCTCACTATTTATAGCCAATCTGCTTTGGGTAGTTAATAATGTCAAAGTATTTTGGGATTAATCTGATATAGTATATATTATTATTATATATATTGGCATATTATTACATACCACCTGTATAATGTGTAGAATTTTCTACCTATTTAGAAAGTTTTTTATGCCTAAATCAGGATGCTGGGTATATTTAAAAGTGCTAGTCATTATTTAATGCATCTCAGAAAGCATAAGTTAACTGTATTATGGATATTTTAACTATTATTTAGTATTCAATAGTTAGGATAAATATCCCATAACTTTATTTAGCCAGATAATTAATTTCTTGGATTTTAAACATAGTATGGCTTGTTTGGAAACTAAAATACATTTAGTTGATTATAATTTTGAGATAATAGTTTATAAATTAATGTTTTTATTGCTTATTTGAGTTCATAGTATGTCTTTGGTGATTTTTTAAAATTGTACTTTATACTATTTAGTCAGAAGAGAATGTTGTTTTATGTAAAAACAAAAATCATGAATTAAGGAAATGCCGTTTGGTTTTGTCAGCTGGTAACTTTATTTTATTTATACTGTTTGGTTTTGTCAGCTAGTAACTTTATTTTATTTACTCTTCTACTAGGAGAAATGGTAGCCTTAAAAAAAGTACGTCTAGATAATGAAAAGGAAGGTTTTCCAATTACAGCAATTCGAGAAATTAAAATTCTGCGGCAGCTTACCCACCAGAGTATTATCAATATGAAGGAAATAGTGACTGATAAAGAAGATGCTTTGGATTTTAAGAAGGATAAAGGTATGTGCACATATTTAAATTTTCAAGTTTCCATGTTCATGATGTTCTTAACCTGCAGGGTTTGTTATTAATATGACAGTTGAGTAATTATTAAGTACATAAAACTTCCGTAACGAACTGTTACAAAATGGTTTGAGGAATTGCTTTATTTACTCTAGCAGCTGCTGATTGACCTAAGTAAACGTCAGAGCATATCTGTTTCTGTTACATAAAAACTATTATTAATATTTTGTAGTATTTGAGATAAAGTTGAGATTATTAGACCATACTGAAAATTTTATTTCTAAAGTAATAATTTTTGAAGAAAATTTTGGAGTTAAAAATCACTTTTAATAAAAAAAAATCACTTTTAATCATGGTATATGGCTGAAAAATAATTACCATGTGTATTAATCAGAGAACATATGGACAGTGAGAGATTATTGCCATGAGCTTTAGGTTTCTAATGTAAGGTGTTTTTTTTTATTTTTAATTTATTTTTTATTTTTGGTCCACACCTGGTGACACTCAGTGGTCACTCCTGGCTGTGCGCTCAGTAATCGCTTCTGGCTTAGGGGACCATATGAGGTATGGGGGGATCAAACCGTGGTCCATCCTGGGTCAGCGGCGTGTAAGGCAAATGCCTTACTGCTGCTCCAACGATCCAGCCCCAAGGTTTTTTGTTTGTTTGTTTGTTTGTTCGTTTTGTTTTACTTTTTGGGTCACACCCGATGGTGCTCGGGTTACTCCTGGCTCTATGCTCAGAAATCACTCATAGCAGGCTTGAGGAACCATATGGATGCCAGGAATTGAACCCGTGTTTGTCCCGGGTTAGCCGTGTGCAAGGCACTCACTTATCACTGTTCTACTGTTTCTTCAGACCCTAATGGAACCAAAGTTACTCCTTTATAATTTGCAGTTTTCAAAAAGTAGATTCTTTGTCTGTTTTAGGGTCACACAGGGCAATGCTCAGGGGTTTATTCCTGGCAGGCTCAGGGACCATATGTATGAAAGGCAAGTGCCCTACCCATTGTGTTATTAGTCCAGGCTGGAGTAGAAATTTTTTTTTTAATTCCTTTTTTTTTAAAGGTAATCTTACTGTAAATCAGATAAAAAGGTATATTCTGATTGAACAAGATATTTGCCCCCCCTTTTTTTTAATTATACAGACTCATACACACAATCTCTCACTTCTTGGGAACAAAGTAAAAAATGATAATATGGTAATTATTTTATATAAAGCAATTCCTGTTTGAAAGTATTCTGCATGTACTCTGGAGAGCTAGAATCATCTATTTCATTTATATTATTTGTGTATGTGAAATTACCATGTTTTTTTTTGTCAAGGAATAAATGCAATGACAAAGTGTTTTCATTATTTAATGAAAACAGTAACATCTTGCTGATAACTTAGGCTTGATATGATATGAATCATTATTTAATTTACAAGAAGGGATAAATAACATGTATAGAATTATCTTTCTTGTTTTTGGGCCATGTCCAGTGGTGCTTAGGGCTTATCCTAGTAGGGCTTATCCGGGCACCATATGTGATGTTGAGCAAACCAGGGTTGGCCTTTATCTCCTTATACTCTCTTCTCCTTACAGAATTGTTGGACTTTTTGTTTTGTTTTAGAGCCATACCCAGCTGTGCTCAGGGGTTATTTCTGAATTTGTGCTCAAAAATTACACCTGGCAGACTCGGGGGACCATATGGAATGCTCAGGGTTTGAACTTGGGTTGGCTATGTGTAGGGCAGACTTATCCGCTGTGGTATAGCTTGGACCCCAAAATTATCTTTTTTGATTGATATCCTTTTCTTTGGTTTATGTCCGTGATAAAACCTTTATTCTTTCTTTTTTTTTTTTTTTCATTTTTATTCTGGTCTTTTTTAGCCCCCTTTTCATTACTTTCAGTTAGGTAGTAGGATACAGATTTGACTTGTGTTGAACTGTTTGAATATAAGGTTTTATTAGTAGTATGACCTCTTCCAGGTAGTTAAGAATTAAGACTTTGTATTTGAAAATGGTATGCAATGTTTTTAATTAGCCTGAACTGGAACTAAATTACTAGTTCTTTTGGTTTTCCTCCAGCATACTCTGGACAACCCACCACTTTGATTTGCAGGTTCTACAACTGTGCCTATTTCTACAATCCCATCTAGGCTGTCCTTGATTGCTTGACAATTTCCATTGCTTTGGCTCTTTTGAGTCATTAAGTGTGTCAGTGAATTTCTGCTTTCTCCAAGATTTCTACACATACTATTTCCTTGAGATCTAAAATTCTCAGTACTGTAACCATGCATACATATGACTTGAAAGGTTGATTTTTTTCTTTTCTAGATCTTGGACCTAAATGGCAAAGCCATTCTTTAATTAATGCTGTGTGTAGCAAACATCTTATGTTCCCCACATATCGTCAAATGCACTTTAATACTCTATTCTTTTTTTTTTTGTACTTTTTTCCCAGAATAATTATGATAATTTGTTCTTTATTTTTTAATAGGATATTAGAAAGCATATTTATTTTGTTCTCTGAAGTTTCCCTAATATAAATAGCATAGAATGACCAATTACTGAATGAATAAATAAGCTTTATGTAGTAATTTCCTGACTATGCTTTTAACTTTTGGTAGTGGTGGGGGTTGGTGCTTGTGCTCAAACCCACATTTTAGGCATGCAGGTACACATTGTACCTCTGTATTGGTTCCACAGTCCCCGTTTTAACCTAACAATTACTGGGGCTTCGAATTTGGTAATGATAGCACACTTGGGTTGTGTCTTTGAAACCCTGGTTCAACCCTTATTCAACCTTTGGTGCCATAAATGAATTAAATAATAGAATATTTGAGTATTACATTTTTTTTTTTTTTTTTTGTGGTTTTTTTTGGGTCACACCCGGCAGTGCTCAGGGGTTATTTCTGGCTCCAGGCTCAGAAATTGCTCCTGGCAGGCACAGGGCACCATATGGGGCGCCGGGATACGAACCGATGACCTCCTGCATGAAAGGCAAATGCTTTACCTCCATGCTATCTCTCTGGCCCCTGAGTATTACATTTTATTGTAAATCCTCTGTAGCCTTTTTTGTTTGTTTAGTTGGTTTTTATTTGGCACATAGTGCTTTTAGCTGTCTATTTACAGTTGATGATACCATCTTTTTCTTCGCCTTAATTCTCTTGGTAACTGTAGGGGTAATAAAAAAAGAAAATATAAGAGAATTACGTTTTGGTGCTAGGTATTAAGTGTATTATAGTGAATGAAGTACAAAATTGAAAACAGTTCTTTTAAAAATTAATCTAATTGGGATTAGCTTAATAACACGACTAATATTTTATGTATATTATGAAATGATTGAATAATAGATAACATTAGTAATCATAACTACAAGACTTTTTATGTGATATTTAAAACTTAAAAATATGCTTTCTTAGCAAATTTACCATAGATTATATTAACACTTTTGACAGTGTTAATTTAATCCTTCCAATCCAAGGGATGTTTCTATTTCTTTGTCCTTTTTTTTTTTTTTTTTTTTTTTAAATTTTGGGCCATACCCAATGATGCTCAGGGATTACTCCTAGCTATGCACTCAGAAATCGCTCCTGGTTTGGGGACCACATGGGAAGCCGGGGGATCTAACCATAGTCTATCCTGGGTCAGCCACATGCAAGGCAAACTTGCTACACCATCTCTCTGGTCCCTTTTTTGTCTTTTTAAATTTCTTTTAGTAATGATTTATGGTTTCATTTAAGAGTAATCACGTTTGTTGTTTCTCACTTTTGTTGATTATGTTGTATTAAGGTGTAATTGTGAAACTGATGATTCCTTTTACTTTTTTTATTACATTTTTTATATAAAAAGCCAGAGATTTCTTTGTTGATTTTGTAGTCATCTGCTCAAGTTTATTTCTAGAGGTTGTGTGTGTGTGTGTGTGTGTGTGTGTGTATTGGGATATTAGAGTTTTTAAAATATAGTATCATGTCTTTTTTCTTATTTGACTGATTGCTGTGACAACTACTTCTAATATTTTATTGAATAATCATAGTGAATTAGTTAATTTTGTATTCTGCCTTACTGGAAAGATTCTGCGTTTTTTCCCTTTGGAGTATATTATATTAGCTGTGGGTTTGTGGTAAATGAATTCAACAGGTTCAGTCTTTCTCCATTATAGAGTTTCTGTCATGAATACGTGTTGGAGCTTGTCATATGTAGATATAGAAAATATATCTATTGATTATATGATTTGTATATTATGTTGGTATTGGTATATTATATTTACTTTACGTATTATAACAACCTTGCAAACCTGCTTGTATCCTACTTGGTAATTGTTGGTTTTGGTCTGCTAATTTTTTGTTGAGTATCTTCGCCTTGATATTCATCTGAGATACAAATCTATAGTTTTCCCTTCTTTTGCTATCAAGATAATCCTTGTCCTTGTGAAACTGGGAGGGTTCCTGTTTCTTTGACATTTTGCAAGAGCCTGAAAAGGATTAGAGGTCTTTAAAGATTTGGAAGAACTTCTAGCTAATCCTTTTGGACCTGGACTTTCCATTTTTTACCCAAGGGAGATTTTTGTTTGTTTGTTTGTTTTGGTGGTCACACCCAGCAATGCTCAGGCTCAGGAGTCACTCCTGGCTCCATGCTCAGAAATCACCCCTGGCAGGCTCAGGGGACTATATGGGATGCTGGGATTCGAACCACAGTCCTTATGCATGAAAGGTAAACGCCTTACCTCCATGCTATCTCTCCACACCCCCAAGGGAGATTTTTAAATACGATTTCAGTTTACTTGATAGCAATTCAGAATCTCTGTTTGCTCTTGGTTCATCCTTAGAACATTACAGAGTCCAAAAATATATGTTTCTTGTAGCTTCTCTAATTTATATCATAAAGTCTTTTATGTAACCCCAGGTGATCTTTTGAATTCCATAGTATCTGTAAGATATATTTTCATTTATGCTTTGTTTTTTGAAGTCTTCTCTCTTTCTTCTTTTTTTTCCCCCTGGCTCTGAGCTCAGAAATTGCTCCTGGCTGTCTTGGGGGACCATATGGGATAACTGGAATCCGACAGGGGTTAGTTCTGTGTTGGCTTCGTGCAAGGCAAATGCCCAACTGCTGTGCTATTGCTCTTGCCCCATCTTTCTTCCTTCTTGAGTCTCATATTTTCTTCTTTAGGAGAACCAGTTCTGTGTGTGTGTGTGTGTGTGTGTGTGTTGGAGGGGTTTGGCACTACTCATGGGTTTCTCCTAGCCCGTGTGTGTGTGTGTGTGTGTGTTAGTGTGTGTGTGTGTGTGTGTGTGTGTGTGTGAGTGAATTTTGGAGGGGTTTGGTGTGTGTTGGAGGGGTTTGGCACTACTCATGGGTTTCTCCTAGCCCGTGTGTGTGTGTGTGTGTGTGTGTGTGTGTGTGTGTGTGTGTGAGTGTGTGTGTGTGTGTGTTTTGGAGGGGTTTGGCACTACTTGTGTGTGTGTGTGTGTGTGTGTGTGTGTTGGAGGGGTTTGGCACGACTCATGGGTTTCTCCTAGCTTGTACTATAGATTTAACTCCTGGCACTACTCATGGGTGTGTGTGTGTGTGTGTTGGAGGGGTTTGGCACTACTCATGGGTTTCTCCTAGCCCGTGTGTGTGTGTGTGTGTGTGTGTGTGTGTGTGTGTGTGTGTGTGTGTGTGTGTGTGTGTGTGTGTGTGTGTGTGTGTGTGTGTAGGAGGGGTTTGGCACTACTCATGGGTTTCTCCTAGCTTGTACTGTGGATTTAACTCCTGCCAGTTCTTGAGGAACTATATATAGGGTGCCTTCTGGATAGGGTAGAACCCTGGTTATGCTGTACCTGAACCAGCTCTTAGTTTCATTAATAACTGAATTTTTAATTATTTTTAAGTTTCCATTTCATTTCAAGTTTTATTACTTCCTTCTATTTACATTGACTTTCCTTTTTTGTTCTTTTTCTACCTGACTAAACTCTGCTGTTGATTATTTGGGATTTTTCTTGCTTCTTAATGAATGTTTGAATGGCTATAAACTTCCATATTAATACTGCTTTTGTTAGGTCTTGTATATTCTGATAACTTTTTTTTTTGGGGGGGGGGGTTGGGCCACACCCGGCAGTGCTCAGGGGTTACTCCTGGCTGTCTGCTCAGAAATAGCTCCTGGCAGGCACGGGGGACCATATGGGACACTGGGATTTGAACCAACCACCTTTGGTCCTGGATCGGCTGCTTGCAAGGCAAACACCACTGTGCTATCTCTCCGGGCCCATATTCTGATAACTTAAGTTTGTTTCCAGGAATGTTTGGAATTCTTTTCTGATATTCTCTTTGACTCACTTTTTTTTGTTTTTTTTTTTTTTTTTGTTTGTTTGTTTTGTTTTTGGGCCACACCCAGCGGTGCTCAGGGGTTACTCCTGGCTGTCTGCTCAGAAATAGCTCCTGGCAGGCACTGGGGACCATATGGGACACCGGGATTCGAACCAACCACCTTTGGTCCTGGATCGGCTGCTTGCAAGGCAGACACCGCAGACACCGCTGTGCTATCTCTCCGGGCCCTGACTCACTTGTTTAGTAGTGAGTTAATTTCTGACTGTTTGAGTTCTTTTCCTGTTTATGTTTGTGATTTTCATTTTCATAGGATAGTCTTAAGAAGACATTAACTTGATTTTATGGAGATGAATTATTTTAATCATCTGTGCTGTATCTTTAAGAATCCCCATGTTTACTGAAAAGAATGAGTATTTTGCCTTGGTGGCGGTGGTGGTGGGGGTGTGTGTGTGTGAAGAAGGACTTATATCTACCAAGCTCTTCATTTGTGTTTCTCTCTTCAAAGCCAGTATTTCCTTGTTGGACTTTTTTGTTTTGTTGTGTTTTGGGACCACACTTAGCCACACTCGTTACTCCTGGCTTTACACAGAAGAAATCACTCCTGGCATGCTTAGGGGACCATATGGGATGCCGGGGATCGAACCCAGGTCAGTCATGTGCAAGACAAATGCTCTACCCTCTTTGCTATTGCTCTGGTCCCCCTTGTTGAGTTTTTTGATAGTTAATTGATCTATCCAGAGGTGAGAGTTGTGTTGAAATCTCCAACTTAGCTTTTGTCATTGATACTTTATTTATTTACATGCGTCACCATTTCTTTCACAAACTAGATTAGGGTTTTGAATGGCATACACAACAGTATCTACAACAAGGAAAGGAAGAGTTGTATCACTAGTTCATTTGGAATGAGATGCCCAACTCAGACTGGTTTTGAATCTGGGGAAGAAAGGTAGGAGAGTTCATTCATGTCAACTCATATGGTTAGACTAACTCCTCAGTAAGAGTGCAGGATGGTAGTATTCACTTAGCAAGAAAAGATGGGATACTTCAAGCTTAAGTGTTTGCCTCTTGGGTGTTTGAATATGGCCATGCACCATGTTAATTCTAGACTGTATGGGAGTATGAACAAAAAATTGAGATACTTATGGATTTTATGGATTGTATGTAGTTAGTATTTTTTTTTATTTCTCATAGCCATGTTTTTAAGTATTTTGGTTTCTATCATTGGGTGCATAAAGGTTCATAGAGGTAGTGAAAGTTCATCATGATATACATATCCTTTGATCATCAACGCTGCCTTTTTTGACGGAGGTGGGGTGAGGTGTTTGGGCCACACCTGGCCGTGCTCAGGGGTTACTCCTGGCTCTAGGCTTAGAAATCGCTCCTGGCAGGCTCGGGGGATCATATGGGATGCCGGGATTTGAACCACAGTCCTTCTGCATGCAAGGCAAACGTCCTACCTCCACGCTATCTCTCCTGTCTCTGGGATGGGAGTTTTAAGTCTGTCCCTTTATACTCCATTTAATGCACTTTGTTACTACTTTCAGTGATTTACTATTGTTGTAATTGGCATACACAGATACTTAGAATTAATGTGTGCTGTCATTGTTTTATTGAGACCTGTTACATTTTGCTGTTATTTTGGTGTCACACTATTGATGACCTTGTATTTTGGAGACCATTCTTTCTGAATTGACCCTTGATCAATGTATAATATTTATCTTTGGTTATAACTTTTGGTGAATGTATTTTATCAAATAAAGCCATTAGTTCCTGTCTTTATTTTCCCCTGCACTATTGGTGGGTATGCTTTAGCTGTTTAATTTGAGGTTTTAGTTTGCTTTTTAATGTGATATGAGACTCTATACATAGCATATATGCATCCATATTTTATATCCCTTTAATAATACTGTGCCTTTTGATTGGAGTTTAGACCTTTTGCCATTTCTCCTTTTATATGATGGGTTTACTGTGGTTATTCCTTCTTCATTTTTTTCTTTAAAATGTCTGCACCAGATTTTTATTTTGTGCTTACCAGGTCCTTGTATCATACTTGATATAACTGAAATGATTTTTGTGCTGGTTTCAGTTTATCATCCATCATATGACTATATCTGTTCTTTCCTTTTCTTCCCCTTACTCATTATGCTGTCTCATATTACCACTTTTCTTTCTGTTGCAGCATCAGGATTTTGTGATTTCTTTTTTTTAAGGTACCAGTATTTTTGGTAAAATAGGTCTTGTGGTGGTAGAGTTTATTAGGGTTTGTCTCCCTCCCTCCCTTCTGCCCCTCCTGTTTTTTTTTGGGGGGGGGTGTTCACATCCTGTGGCACTCAGGTGTTACTCCTGGCCCTGCACTCAGAAATTATTTCTGCCAGGCATGGGGCACCATTGGGAATGCTGGAATTCGAACCACCATTCATCCTGGGTCGGCTGCTTCCAAGGCAAGCATATTATGTGGACACATTATGTGGTGCTCAAGCTTACTCCCGATTGTGTCTTCAGGATCACTCCTGGTGAGGTGCAGTAGACTATATGGGGTACCAGTGACTGCTATGTGTAAGGCCTGAATCTTATCTGTTGTACTATCTTTTTATATCCTATTCACCATCGTTTTTGAATGATAAAATTGTCAGATAATATAATCTTGGCTGGCAGCTTTTGTATTTTAGTAAGTTTGAATTTGTTATTCTACTTTTACCCTATAGAAGTTTTCCTGTTTTTGGGGGGGTGAGGTCACACCGGGCAGTGCTCAGGGGTTACTCCTGGTGGCTCTATGCTCAGAAATCGCTCCTGGCAGGCTCAGGGGACCATATGGGATGTGCTGGGATTCGAACCACCGACCTCCTGCATACAAGGCAAATGCCTTATCTCCATGCTATCTCTCCGGCCCCACTAAAGTTTTTCTTCTGAGACTTTGTTGTTACTTTTTTTCTTTTCTCTGTTAGGCTTTACTATCTCTTCTTTTTCATTGACTTTTGATAACTTAACAATTATGAACCTTTGTGAGGTGACTTACAGAAACTTTGGTTGCTTTCTCATTTTATTGAATATGTGTTCTTTTGGCTGGAAGCCCTTAGCTATTGTTTAACCAATTGACCAGTTTAAACTGTTGACTAGTAGGAAAATACATTTCGAATCTATATTAGCTGTCATCTCATTAACATGCCGATAAAAAAAATGACAGGATGATTAGTGACAAGGACTGAAGCAATTCATATCCTTGTGTTTGCCAATGGGATCGTACAATGGTAGAACTTCCCTGGAAAATGGTGGATAATTTCTATATGATCTAACCTTTTCACTGTTTGGTCTTTACCTAAAATAGTTAAAAACTGTATGTATATTTTGGTTTTAAATTATTTACTTATTTGTTATTTTTAATATATCTAAGCACCATGATTACAAACAAGTTTAACTGGGTTTTTAGTTATAAAAAAGACCCCCCCCCCCACACCAGTGCAACATTCTATTGTATGTATGTACCAGTTTCTTTAGCCACTCATTGGTTATCTGGCATCTGGGTTGTTTCCAGATTCTAGCTACTGTAAATAGTGCTGCAATGAATATAGGTGTGCAGAAGACAATTTTGTGTTGTGTTTTTGTGTTCCTAGGGTCCTTAGAAGTGGTATAGCTGGATCATATGGGAGCTCAATTTCCAGTTTTTTGAGGAATCTCCATATTGTTTTCTATAAAGGCTGGATTAGACATTGATGACTGGTAGCAGCAGTGAATGAGAGTTTCTTTCTTCCCACATCCTTGCCAGCACTGATTGTTCTTGTTCTTTGTGATGTGTTACCAGTTTTTGTGGCATGAGATGGTACCTCATTGTTGTTTTGATTTGCATCTCCCTGATGATTAGTGATGTGGAGCATTTTTTCATGTGCCTTTTGGTCATTTGTATTTCTTCTTTGAGGAAATGTCTGTTCATTTCTTCTCCCCATTTTTTGATGGGATTAGATTTTCTTTCTTGTTAAGTTCTGTCAGTATCTTGTATATCTTAGATATTAGTCCCTTATCTGATGGGTATTAGGTGAATAGTTTCTCCCATTCTGTGGGTGTCCTTTGTATCCTAGTCACTATTTCCTTTGAGATGCAGAAGCTTCTCAGTTTAAAATAGTGCCATTTATTCCACTTGTTTGGAGAGTATTTTACCTACAGTGTCTACACCTTATGGTTTCGGGTCTGATATCAAGGTCTTAATCCATTTGGACTTGACCTTTGTGCATAGTGTTAGATGGAGGTCTGAGTTTGCTTTTTGCATGTGGCTGACCAGTTGTCCCTGCACCACTTGTTACAGAAGAGGCTTTTGCTCTAATTTGCATTTTTTACCCCTTTAACAAAGATTAATTATATGTCTGGGGAATTGTTTTACATTTTTAATTTACATACTTTAATTTTAGTTTAGGTAAGATGATTACAATAGTGCTAAAATTTTTGATACTGTGTTTAGTTCAAAGTCATTGCACTACCCCCTTCCCCACTACCAAAGTATACCTGAACCTCTTATTTCTATCACCATCTCACCCCTAATCCTTGATTTTCTCTAAAGATCTCCCCTTTGTTAGGTAATCAGTTTTGTAATCTGAGATTAAGGATTTGTCACTGTTAGATACTGTCATAATTTTTGTCTACCTGTATTCCACAGATGAGCGACACATCTAGTATTTGTCCTTCCTTAAGAATCAATGAACTTAGGGGCTGGAGAGATAGCATGGAGTTAAGGCATTTGCTTTGCATGCAGAAGGATGGTGGTTCAAATCCGGGCATCCCATATGATTCCCTGAGCCTGCCAGGAGTAAAACCCCTGAGAGCTTTTGGTTGTGACCCAAAAACAAAACAAAACAAAACAAAACAATTAATGAGCTTACCTTATTCTTTAGTTCTATCCATACTGCAGTGAACTGTATTATTTTTCTTAAATTACAGTTATCCCATTGTATATATACCACAGCCTTTTTATTCGTTGGTTTGTAGAATTTTGGGTTGTTTCTACATCCTGGCTTTTGTACTTGACTTTGCCATGAAAATAGATGTGCATGTATCATTTCAAAATAAGTTTTTTCCAAAAAATAAGTTTTGTTTTTTTTTTTAAGAAGTTGAACTGCTTAGTCATAGAGGAGTTCTGTTTCTTTTTAGAAATATTTATATTGCTTTCCCTTAGACAATATGCCTACCAATGGGAGTTCCTTTTTCACCTTACTACTACCACCACTGGTTGTTTACAGTTTTTTTTGATATATGCCAGTCTCACTTGTGTGAGATATTACCTCATTGTTTATACTTGTATTTCTATTAATAAGTGATGAGGAATCCTCAGTGTTTGACTCCCATTAGTTACGTTAGAAAAAATGGACAAGATTCTATCAAGTTAAAAAGTGTCTTTTGAAAGAACTGTGAAAGTCTTGATTTTTCTTTCCCTTTTCATTAGTTCTGATTCGTTGTTGTAGTGTACTCTGGGTTGCAATGTTCTGAAAATTGTACCCTTCGTTGTGGTACTCAGGATTCCAAATGATATGTCTCTGGGTGACCGAGCATGTTGGGTTTTGCCAGGGATAAAACTCAAGACTTTTCTGCAGTCAGCTCTTGAGGAAATGTTTGCATCCCATTGTTCATAGCAGGCTTATTCACAATAGGCTAAATTAGGGGTGGGGGTGGCTTGAATGGATTAGTTGATAAGCAGGTCACAAAACTGCATTTATTTTATGAATTCATTTAGGTGAGATTTGTGTGATATTAAAAATATAGAAGAGATGGGCCCAGAGAGATAGCACAGCGGCGTTTGCCTTGCGAGCAGCCGATCCAGGACCAAAGGTGGTTAGTTCGAATCCGGTGTCCATACGGTCCCCTGTGCCTGCCAAGAGCTATTTCCGAGCAGACCGCCAGGAGTAACCCCTGAGCATCGCTGGGTGTGGCCCAAAAACAAAACCAAAAAAATATATATAGAAGACAGTGGTAGGAAGGTCATGTTGAGTAGGATGATATAATTGAAGAGTTACTATTTGTGTAAAACACAGGATTTCAGTTTCACTAAATAGTTTTAGCATAGATGGGATTGAAAATTGTATTCAATATTGGTATACTTGGCTCTGCTGATTCATATAGTTAGGGATATAAGAGACATTTTTATATCTTGTCCTTAATAAAGAATGCTGTTTAAAAAGAAGTACTACTCATTTCTGTTACTACATGAGTAGATATGAGATTCTAAGTTATAGTTTGTTTTCTTTGTTTATACTTTTCAACAGTGACTACAGAAAAAAAGATTGTTTTAGTTTTGAAATTTTTTTCTATAGATCAGATAGTTGTTTTGGGCTTTATATGGCTACAATGTCTCTAATTCAATGATTCAAATCTACCATTATGCAGACATAGTCATAGATGATGGCAAAATTTCAAAGTAAAGGATATCAAGCCAAATACTCGTGTCAGAAACTAACTTAGGGGGCCGGAGGATAGCATGCCATTTGCCCCATCAGACTGTTTGTTCTAGCCCTGCTTAAATAGTTTTTCCTCAAAAAAAAAAAAAAAAAAAAAAAAAAAAAAGAATGGATTAGGGCCCCGGGAGATAGTATAAACATAGAGTATTTGCCTTGTAAGCAGAAGGGCAGTTTGGCATCCCATATAGTTCCCCCAAGTCTGCCAGGAGCAATTTCTGAGCACAGAGCCAGGAGCGCTACCAGGTGTGACCCCCCCCCAACCCAAAGTTTTTCCTGATCCTGTAGTTTCTTTCAGACACTATTGCATTTTAACACTTACCAGTTAAAGTATTATAATAGTTTTTTTTGTTTGTTTTTTGTGTCACACCCGGCAGCACTCGGGTTTCTCCTGACCCTGGGCTCAGAAGTCGCTCCTGGCAAGCTCTAGGAACTATATGGGATGCCAGGGATCGAACCAGGGCCTGTCCTTTGTTGGCCACAGGCAAGACAAATGCCTTATTGCAGTGCTCCCTTATTAGGATGACAGCAATTCTTTTTTATGTTTTGCACTTAAAATCAAGTTCTGTTGACTATTTTGTTGAATAAAACATTTAAGGGGCAAAAATCTAAATAGATATAGTATAAATATGTTATATCTCTAATTTTAATTAGGCTTTGAAAATGAAAACTTATATTTTCTTATATAATAATTTAATTAATACAGATAATTTCTAGAATAATTGAAACTGATTGTTCTTTCACATCTTTTTCTTGAATTTGTTTTTCTAATTAGAAATCACATTTAAAAAAAGACAAAGAAAATAAAACAAAAATAAAAAATTACATAAGTTATATTATAACATAATTTTTAAGTTGTATTACAGATACTCCTCGCTTAATGACTTACCTGTTTAGCTACCGCTCGCACTTATGACCATGTCTTCACCTTTATTTTATTTTATTTTAAATATCCTTTTTTTCATCTTGTATATTCCATAGTACAGTACTGTGGGTTTTGGTGCTTTAATGTACCTACTTTACTAACTTTATGTTCTGTAATACATTGCAGTACTGTGTGTAAATTACACAACCTATGCAAATTAAAACAAGTGCAAATTTTCAGTTTGATCTTTCTAGTTACTTATTCAGAATACTGTTGTCAAGTACTATGCATATACTGTACTACTGTATACAGTGCAGGCAGTTCCTCATTCGCTTAATGACCAAGTCTTTGAAACGGAACTTGGTTGTTAAGCGCGGAGTATCTGTATTACTATTTCTCTCTTTTTTATTGTTATTGTAATGTGATGACCATGGTCTGCATGCTCTGCTTCCTAGATTTTCACTTTTTTAGTTGTGGTTTTTATGCATATGCTTATTATAAGGGTCACATATTCGAAGCACACAGTAGTAATTCTTGCCAAGGGTCACTAACTACAGTGCCACATATATGCTTGCCAGGGACCACACTTCTTGGTCATGGTGCAGACACATCTTATTAGTCGTTATGCTCTTTGGAGGCTGTCCATTTTGTGACACTTTGATTCTTAAACACACCTGCTATGGTTGGTCAGAAATCACTTGACAGCAAAAGGGAACACAAGACTGCAGAGTCAGACAGCAGAACTGGCAAGATAATGTGTGGAACATTGGGATACTGAGGATTTGAAACCATCACTGAAAGCTTGCAAAACTGGTGATCTAAGCCAAGCCAGTTTTTGAGATTCCTCCTTCAGGTATCCATATATATATATGTGGGTTTATTTTTTTTTTTTTACTGCTGGTTATGTATCTAGTGACCTTTGTCTATGCTCAAAAATAAAATGAGTATCTCTCTCTTCTTCTCCCCCCATACCCCCCAGACATTCTCATTGATTGAATAAGGAAAAATAGAATAGCTACTTCAAAAACCAGTTTGTAATTTTCCCTCTTTCTATCTCCTCACCCTTTTCTGTCTTTATTGAGTTAGTCTATTAGAAAATTCGTGATACAGAGGATCCTATAGACAAGCAGAGAGTGAGAAGACCCATAGACAGGAACATAGAGAAAAAAAAACTGTCCAGCAAACATACAGAATATTCTATTTAATATAATTTTGGGAGGGGGGGTTTGGGCCACACCATCAGCAATTACTCCTGTCTCTGTGCTCAGAAATTGCTTTGGCATGTTGAGGGGGGGACCCATATAGGTTGCTGGGAATCAAACCCGGATCTGTCCTGGGTGTGCTGCGTGCAAGACAAATGCCTTGTCACTATGCTATCACTTGGGTTCCTTTCTCACTATTTTAAAACATCTCCTAAGTTCCAACTAATTATTTCCTACCTGTGAAATTCAACTGTTGGTACTTTTTATTGCCTCCGTGATATTTATCTTTTCCAGATTATCTTTATAGTTATGAGATATTTTGAGACACAGAGTGAGTCTTTTTTCAGTTTGGTCTTTTCTACTTGGTAATAAAACTTTTAAGTTTTCTTTAAGATTCTTAATGACTTGACAGCTCATTTATTTTTTTAGTACTTGCAATTTTCCATTTTTTGGATCTGACAGTTGAACCCTTTCAGCCTCTGGATGGTATCTTAGATTATTCCATCTTTTCATTCTTAGAAGTGAATCTGCTGTAAATTCATAGGAGGTTTCTTCTTTGCTAATATACCAGGGAATATAATTGTTGAGTCATACCAATAGTGGTGGGTTGTTTTTTTTTTTGTTTTTGTTTTTGAGATGTCAAGAATCAAACCCAGATCTCATGCATACAGGACACATGTTGAACCTTGTTTTCAACCTGAGTTTGATTTGTAGGAAATTACAGACTGGTTTTTTGAAGTTACTATTTTTCCTTATTCAGTCAATGAGAATTTCTGTTGTTTCACATCCTCACCAGTTTTTGATTATTGTCAGTAATTTGGCACATCCATTAGAATGGCAAACATTTTATTGTTCCATTGTTTATATTTGCTGTTGAGAAATTTTTTTTATATACCTGTGTGCTATCTATAGTTTTTTGCTGGTGTGATGTCCTGAAGTTTTGCTCTTTTTTTTGTGGGGTGATGCTCTCCACTCAGGAATTCATTCCTTGAGGTGCTTGGTGGGGACCATACGAGACGGCCTTACTATTTTGCTATGCTATCACTCTGTCCCCAGTTTTGTTTCTGTTTCTGTTTTTGTGCCACACTTGGTAGCAAGCACTTCTAGCTCTCTGCTCCGTCAGTGATCATTTCTGGTGTAACTTGGGGAGACATACCTGGTACCAGAGATTGAACCTGGGTAGGCCATATTGGAGGTAAGCACCTTACCTGCTGTGTTATCACTCTGGCTCACTTTTGCACCTTTTTTTTCTTGTTTTGTTTTGGTTTTTGGTTTTTGGGTCACACCCAGCAGCGCTCAGGGGTTACTCCTGGCTCCAGGCTCAGAAATCGCTCCTGGCACACTCGGGGGACCATATGGGATGCCGGGATTCGAACCAATGACCTTCTGCATGAAAGGCAAGGACACCTTACCTCCATGCTATCTCTCCGACCCCAGTTTTGCTTATTTTTAAACTAGGATTTTCTTTTTATTGTTGTTGTTGACTTAGTATTTTTCTTGTTGCTGTTGCTTTAAATTTTTATTATTATTGGCAGGGAAAGGGACTGGATCAAACTCTGGTTCTCAGGACCACTTATAAGAGCTGTCCTCAAGGATTACTTTTTTTTTTTTTTTTTTTTTTGATTTTTGGGTCACACTCAGCAGCACTCAGGGGTTACTCCTGGCTCTATATTCAGAAATCGCTCCTGGCAGGCTCGGGGGACCATATGGGATGCTGGGATTCAAACCACCATTCTTCTTTATGCAAGGCAAATGACTTACCTCCATGTTATCTCTCCGGCCCCAAGGATTACTCTTGGTGATGCTCAGGGGACTATTTCATTGCTGGAATTGGGGTTGTCTGATGCAAGGCTTTAACTTCTGTACTCTTTTCTTCTGTCCTTATTGTTGAGTTTTAAGACTTCTTTTCTTCCAGTCGGTGGCATTTCTTTTTTACTTCCTATCTTTTCATGGTGTCTTGCAGAATAGAAGTTTTTATTTTAATGAGACCCAAATTTTTCTTTCACAATAAGACCGTTTCTTTACACATAGTTATTTTTGCTACTTTGTCTATTAAAGTTATTGGTTTATAGAGCCCTTTAAAAGACTCATATTTAATCTGGATAATTTTTTCCTGTATTGTCTTCTGGGAATTTTGTAGCTTCATCTTAATAGGTTTGTGATCCATTTTGAGTTAAGCTTTGTGAAGCATGTTAGGGTTATGTTATGTTGAGGCTCTTTTCCCATCCTGGGATTGGCCTTTTAATATCAGCAGGCTTTGTTGAAAAGCTTCCTTTTTCCATTGAAATGTTTGCTCTAGGGCCCCAGCGGCGTTTGCCTTGCAAGCAGCCGATCCAGGACCAAAGGTGGTTGGTTCAAATCCCGGTGTCCCATATGGTCCCCTGTGCCTGCCAGGAGCTATTTCTGAGCAGACAGCCAGGAGTAACCCCTGAGCACTGCCGGGTGTGGCCCAAAAACCAAAAAAAAAAAAAAAAAAAAGAAATGTTTGCTCTAGAGCTTACAAATCAGTTTGAGTTTTGTTTTTTACTCTACCACTGACCTTTTGTACTAAAAAATTTGGAAGTACATCATAATATCATAACTCACCACAACCACCCTCATAATTATAGAGGCATTATATTCTATTTTCTTGATCTGCTTTTGTTTTGCGAACACTACTGCATATTGATTCTTGTAATTTTGCAGTAAACCCTGACATACCAATCCTTTAATTTCATTCTCCAGTGCTGTATTGACTATTATAGAGCTTTGGCAACTCATAAACTTTAGTCAGTTTGTTGATATACCCATTCATAAAGTAGTTTACTGGAAATTTGGGGAGTATATTTAATCTGTAGATTTAGTTGGGAAAAAGTGGCATTTTGACAATCTGGAGTCTTTCTTCCTATCTACACGTACATGGGATATTTACTAATTTATGTCGGTGGTTTCTTTTATTAAAGTTTGTCTTTTTCTCCACATATAAATTTCTTATAATATGTTGCTAGATATATGCTTATTTTTAAAATTCTGCTAATGCGAATGGTATAGTGTTTATTGTTCAATATTCCAAGTGTCTTCCAAATCCTCTGAGTAATCATGAGGACACCTCCCCGTTGATTTCCACTTATTAATTTTTGGTAGATATGAGAACCGCTAACTTATTATCCTTGTTGTAACTGACTATTAGTTCAGGACACTTTTTGCTAACTGTAGGCTGTTCTACATAATAATTATGTCATTTGTGAACAAAGACATAACATTTTTTTTAATTTTATTTGTCATTTATTTCCTGTTTCTTCATTAATTAGATGCAATATAATTATTGATTGAAATGGTAAAGGGGATATAAGTGACCATATAATTGCTCATAGCATAAAATATCTTTGTCCTTTATTTTTAACATTTTTATATTTAAGGTGGATTTCTTAGAGAAAACATGCAATTAGATATTTTTTCTTTTCTCAACAGTATTAGGTTTGTATCTTGTTATATAGTTAAATGTATGATTTAATTGGTATTGTAAAACCATTTGCACTTAAGATGATCATTAGTGTGATTGTCCTTTTGTTTACTGTTTTTATGTTTTGTGTTTATTACCTCTGTTTCTCCCTATCTGACTTTTTATGTCTTTTTTTTTTTTTTTTTTTGGTTTTTGGGCCACACCCTGTGACGCTCAGGGGTTACTCCTGGCTATGCGCTCAGAAGTTGCTCCTGGCTTCTTGGGGGACCATATGGGACGCCGGGGGATCGAACCGCTGTCCGTCCTAGGCTAGCGCAGGCAAGGCAGGCACCTTACCTCCAGCGCCACCGCCCGGCCCCGACTTTTTATGTCTTATCTGAATTTTTCTTAAACTTAGTCACTGTGAAATTACAGTCACTGATAATTGGGTATCTGGTATACGACGGTGTTTCAACATTGATCACTTCATGCATGTTTACTTCCCTCCACCCCCAAATCCCTTTTCCTCTACTTTTTCCCACCAGCCTGCCTTTATGAGGGGTGCTTTGTTGCGGAAAATACAGTTTCTGTACTGTGGTTTGCCTTTTTTGCTGATACGGTTTCATACATAACACACCTTTCACCACCACCCTCTCTCAGTTAAATAGTTGACTACTTCTCTCTGTTGTTCTGTCCTGGGTCCTTCTCATCCCATCCCATCCCTTGCCCAAGTGGCATGTTTCCTACTGAATACCAAGTCTCTTGTTTTCTTTGTTTCCATTGTCTTTGAGCATTTGTTATTCCACTATTAATGTTTCTTTATAACCTAAATGGGAGATCATACTGAGTCAGTCTCTTCTTCAGTGTGATATTTTCCAAGTCCCTGCATGTAGTAGACAATTGCATGATTTTATCTTTTCAAATGGCCAAATTTAATATTCTGTTTAATATTAAATTTAATACACACACCAGAATTTTTTTATCAAATCATCTTGGACGGACATCTTGGACATTTGGGTTGTATCCAAATTTTGTCTATGGTGAACAGAGTACAAGGAACAGAGGGGTGCAAATCTCATTTACACATTTTGTTTTAGGTTATATTCCAAAAGTTCACCTTTTCTGATCTTAACGTTAAGTTCTTTTTTAGAAATGAGACTTGTGGGGCCGGGCGGTGGCGCTGGAGGTAAGGTGCCTGCCTTGCCTGCGCTAGCCTAGGACGGACCGCGGTTCGATCCCCCGGCGTCCCATATGGTCCCCATATGTTGCCAGGAGCAACTTCTGAGCGCATAGCCAGGAGTAACCCCTGAGCGTCACAGGGTGTGGCCCAAAAACCAAAAAAAAAAAAAAAAAAAAAAAAAAAAGAAATGAGACTTGTTTTTCTTCTTCCTTTTTTCTAGAGAGGGTTGCTTTAAGTGCTAATTATCTAAGTGGTAATTATCCATATCTTTAAAATAATATATTATCTTTTAGATATATAGATATCTTACAATAGGATATTCCCAGTTTTTTCTCTCCCTTTTCATAACATCATTCCTGTTACTTATCTATACAATTTAATAAGAATATTCTTACTATGGGGCTCAAGAGGCAGAGTACACAGGGTAAGGCATTTGCCCTGCATGCAGAAACTGAGGTTCAATCTCTACCATCCCATATGATCCCTGAGTACTATCTGGAATAATTCCTGAATGCAGAGCCAGGAGGAACCCCTGATCATTGCTAGCTGTATCCTAACCGCCGCCAGCCCTTTGGGGGAAAAAAAAAATCTTCGTGTTATTTTGAAGAGGTAAAGATTATAATTGTTTGGGTATTTTTCTTACTGCTTTCCAAGTTTTCTAGATCTATGGTTTGGTGTTTTATGAATCAGGAAATTTCACTCGTTATGACTTCAGTTTATTTCTCTTATTTCTGCTTTCTTTTTTGTTGAAGTTTCTCTTGGATTAGATGTATGTTTTATATTTTTCCCCACAGCACTTCAGTTTTTTTCCCATTGATACATCTTCAGACTCACTGATTAATGTATATATGTGTTTATATATATAAATCCGCTACCCTTTTTTGGGAGTATAACCACATCTGGTGTATTTTTCTTTGTTATCTAGCATGTTTTCAGAGTTTTATTTAGAGGCTTTATTCCACTGATTATTATACAATGTGGGAGTAACTGGTTTTCATTCTACTTTGCTAAAAGTAGTACCTCTGGATTGGTTCCTTACCCTACCTGTTCTTCATCCTAGGAAGTGGTCTTTCTCTTCCCAGTAAAGGCCTTGGGTCTCTGGGAGAAACTGCTTTCGGTTTCTTTTCCACAGCTAGTCTATCTGCTTCCTGGTATTTTTTGCTAGTTGAGATAGAAGGCTTGTTGTGGAATTCTCCTGAATCTGTTTTATTCCCTTCAATTTGTGTTGGCTTTTGCTTCCATCCCTGTATTTCCCCAGTCCCTCAGGATTGGGGCACAAGGCTTCTGTTTCACCACCAATCTCTTTTTATATATTGTGTGACTTTATTAGGACCATTAGAATATTAATTATAGTTATTAAAATTCCTGATGCGATTGTTCCAATTTTTCTGTTATAAGTTACTGTGAAGCTTTCATTATTTCCTTCAGATTGTGTTTTGTTGTTGTTGTTGAAACACACACACATACACAGGCTCAGAAATCAATCCTGGCAGCTTCAGGGAAACTATAGGGGATGTTGGGGATTGAACCCAGATTGGCTGCATGCAAGGTAAACATCTTACCTGCTGATCCCCTAGATTGTTTTACTATGCCTTTTAATTTATTTGTTGAAAGCAGGTGTATTGGATAAATGGATATGTTGGTCTTCAGTGTAAGGTTTTATATTTATCTGGCTAGTGGTTTGGCTGTATTTACTTTTTACTGGACTTGTGCCAGAAGCTAAGATTTCTTCACTATTGTCTTTTGGTATGTATGTATGCATGCATGTATGTATGTATTTTTGGGCCACACCCAGTGACACTCAGGGGTTACTCCTGGTTATGTGCTCAGAAATCGCTTCTGGCTTGGGGGACCACATGGGCCACTGGGGAATTGAAACTGCGGTCCGTCCTAGGTTAGTGTGTGCAAGGCAAATGCCCTACTGCTTGTCTTTTGGTCTTTAAGAGAATCTGAGAGGACTAGAGAAAGAGTACTATAGGGAAAGCACTTGCCTTGCACACAGTAGACCCAGGTTTGATCCCTGGCTCTACATATGGTCCTTCAAGCCCCACCAGGAATAAGCTCTGAGCATTGCTTGGAATACTACAGAAGCAACCACAACTATCACTACCACAACAAATTGTATTTTTCTGTTGGATAGTAACCCCACTTAAAGGATCTGTTTTGGGAGAGGCAGAAAGGTGTTAAGTCCTAAATGTGACTTGACCTTTATTTTTTATGTTCTTGATTTCTTCAGACTTATATTTATGTTGTTTTTCCCCCTTAAAGTGAGATTAGAATGCTGAAAGAGTTCATTCGTTGTTTTCTTCCCCCAAGTCAAAGGTTAGAGTGTTTTGGAAGTGGACATTTTCTTTCTGTTAGACTGTTAAGGCTGTTAGAGCTTGCCACTTAGGCTTTGGTAAAATCGTTTCTTTTGAAGACAAACCTTTCTAAGAACAAATGTGAGTACTTCATTTTATTTACCCCCATCTCCTTGATGGAAAAATGGTACATTTTTTTCCTGATCTTTAGTTGGTCATCTAATAGGACTTCTTGTTGCATTTAGTAGTTACCACAGTTTGCACAATTTTGCATATCATTTGCCTTTTTTTTTTAGTGTTTGTTTTTGACCCAGGCGTGGCATTACTTAGGGCTAGCTTTGTTTTGCACTCTGGAGTTTCTCTTGGTGCCCAGAGAATCATATGAGTTACTGAGACTCAAACTTGGATTGGCTTTGAGAGGCAAGTGCCCTAACCACTGTACATCTCTCCAGCCCTTTATTTTGACAATAATAGGCTTTTTTTTGGTTTTGGTTTTGGTTTTTGGACTCATCCATTAGTGCTCAGATGTGAAGTGTTATTCTAGCTCTGCACTCAGGAATCACTCCTGGCAGACTCCTGGGATCATATGTGATGCCAGGGATCACACTTGTGTTTCAAGTGAATCATTATCCCACACATAATTGCTTATCTATAATATGTAATAAAATTGTAGACATGTTAAAAAAAAACCAGACAAGCCATGACTGGAGACAGTACAGCATAAGTGGCCATACCTTTCATGCTCCTTACCTAGTTTTGATTCTCAGCACTGCTGAGATGATGCTGAACAGCATTGCATCCACAGGCCTTTGTACAAAATCACTAGCAGGGTCCTGTCTCCTGGGAAAAATCATCCCTTCCAACAAAAGACCAGCATCTTATATCTAACAAAATTGGCAATCATTTTGTGCTATCTAATAATTCATATTGATGTTTCTAATTATTTCAAAAATTTAAAAATAATTGCTTTGTTCTATGTAGCTTTGAAGACTTTCTTTTTGGTATTGGTATTCTTCTTTTTTTTTTTTTTTTTTTTTTTTTGGTTGTTTTTGATTTTGGGCCATACCCAGTGACACTGTAGGATTACTCCTGGCTTGGGGGAATCCAACCATGGTCTGTCCTAGGTTAGCCCCACGCTGCACAACACACTCCGGCCCCTGGTTTTGTTTTATTTTTTAAATTTTTAAAATACTTTATTCATTGATTGATTGGTTTTGGGCCACACCCAGCAGTGCTCAGGGGCCCCTCCTGGCCCTGCACTTGGGAATTGAACTAGGTCCCTCCCCAGGTTGGCTGCATGCAAGGCAAATGCATTACCACTGTGCTGTTTCTCTGGCTCTATTTTTTATTAATTAAAAAATTAATTGATTGAATCAGTTTCAAACTTGTTCATGGTTGAATTTCAGCTATACAGTGGTCAACACCTATGTCTTTTTTGTTGGGGTGTTGACCCACACCTGGCAGCACTCTGGTTATTCCTAGTTTGTGCTCAGAATTACTCCTGGCAGGCTCCGAGGAACCATATGAGATGCTGGGGATCAAATCGTTTTGGCTGAGTGTAAGGCAAATGCCCTTTCCACTATGCCATCTCTGCGGCTCCTACCCATCCCTTCTTTTTGGCATTTAACTCGGTCTTCTTTTGGGGGGTGGGGTTGAGGTCACACCTGATGACACTCGGGTTACTCCTGGTTATGCGCTCACAGGTCACTCCTGGCTTGGGCGACCATATGGGATGCTAGAGGATAGAGCCTCCGTCCATCCTAGGTCTGCCACTTGCAAGGCAAATGCCCTACCACTGTGCCACTGTTCTGGCCCCAATGTTTAACTTGCTCTCTCTTAAATTTACTCTAAGCTACAATTTGGTCTAGATTCTTACTTTGGTGTGAGTCCAGTTTCTTGGCATTTGTACTTCAGAGCTGGTGCTGGAGACTGTTGTCTTTGTAGTTTCTGTGTGTTGGGTTTAGGAGCATACTGGTTTTTTAGGGCTCTGTGTATCTGTCTCCTCACGACCCCCCTCCTTTTTCCTTGAGGTTGATGCGTGGAATGGATAGAGCTAGCTCCTATCCTGTTTTCTAGTGCCCAAAGATAATTTAATATATTGTTGTCAGATAGAGGACTATCAGGTAGTAAATTAATAAGAATTTCAACCAAAAGGCCAAGAAGTGATGAAGCTGGTTAGTTTTGTATTGCGATTAATTGGGATTGTAGTAACTCAAAAGCCATTCCAGGGTATTAGGATCTATTACCAAGGTGGCTACCTCCTTTGGCTATTAAGTTATAGTTGTACTGATGGTGGCAGTTCTTTTTGTTCTTCAGATGAGCCTTTGCAGAATTATTCTGTTTCTCTCCGGACAGCTTAGTGGTTGACTTTTCCTGGGGCAAATGGTACAGAAAAGTAAGTTGAGAGAATAGTGTTTTTAGACCTACTCATGGTAGTTAATTACATTAAATAGAATAGTCTTTCTGTATTTGGCTTTTTGGAATCTTGGAGGTTTGGACACAGTACAAGATTCACATCAAGTTTAAAGAAGTCAGGAGGGTAGGGTGTTTGCCTTGCATCCAGAAGGACAGTGGTTCGAATCCTGGCATCCCATATGGTCCCTCGTGCCTGCCAGGGGCAATTTCTGAGCACAGAGCCAGGAGTAACCCCTGAGCACTGCCGGGTGTGAACCCAAAACCAAAACAAACAAAAAAAAAAGTTTAAAGAAGGCAGAAAAGAGACATTTCTTTCTTGGCATTCCCTTTCCCTATTACACCTATAGTTAGACTATAGGTGTAACTTTTCAGTGAACATATAATTTGAATATGCTGATCTTACTAAGAAAGCTTTTTGAGGCTGGAGAGATAGCATGGAGGTAAGGCGTTTGTTTGCCTTGCATGCAGAAGGACAGTGGTCCTAATCCCGGCATCCCATATGGTCCCCCGAGCCTGCCAGGAGCGATTTCTGAGTATAGAGCCAGGAGTAACCCCTGAGCGCTGCTGGGTGTGACCCAAAAACCAAAAAAAAAAAAAAAAAAAAAGAAAAGCTTTTTGTCCTTAACATATATCCATTATGGATACATATTTTGCAGGATAGAATTCCAGTTTATTCTGATTTTAGTGTTGTTAGTTGCCTTGATTATGTTTTTAAACATTGTCTTTTTTCTTTTTTTGGACCCCTTTGGGTTTAATGATGGGTGCTTTTTTTGTTCTGTTTGTTTCTGTGCTCACTTGACTGCTTAGGGATCATTCCTGGTGGTGCTCAGAATATGACCATATGGGGTGCCAGGGATTGAACTTTGCAAATACCCTGCCTCCTGTACGGTCTACCTCTCTGGCTCTACTGATGTATTTTAATAATATGAAATATAAATATATGGCTGCATATTCAGAGCTGTAAAATAGGATGTGTTTAGAATAGTCTTAATTTTTTAAAAATGACTTTAAGGAACCAGAGAAGTAGTACTGAGGCTTTGCATTTTACCAGTCCCAGATCAGGATAATGGTCCCTGTGCACCACCATGTGGCCCAAAAACTACTCCCAAAATTAAAGATTAAAAAAATAAAAAGCTGTCTTCATAGCATTGCTATTTTTTTTTTTTTACATTTAAGCACATTTGGGTGTTTGTGCTAAAACAGCAGTTTTTATTTCTTTCTAGCTATTCAATGGCTCTAATACGCTAATAAGCTCATATTTTTAACCCCATTTAATTGACTGTTATATCTATCATCTTTGTCATTCATGAAGATTCTGTATGTATTTGAGTATATGTCTTGAGTTCTGATTTTTGTTTATTTACTAGTATACTTTTTGATTATAGAAATTTATACAACCAATATCTGTAAACATTAGTACCCAATACTCTCCTTCTTTTTAGGTGTTCTTGTTGATATTTTTGCTTATTTATTTTTACTTGTGGATATAATATCAACTTGTCTAATTGTAGGAGGAAAAGTGACACCTTTTTTTTTTTTTTTAAAATTTGGTGGGTGGGGTGGGTCACATCTGATGGTACTTGGGGCTTACTCCTGGTTCTGTGCTCAGGGATCACTCCAGGCGGTGCTCATGGGACCATATGCAATGCCGGGGATCGAACCAGGGTCGGCCGCATGCAAGGCAAGCTCCTTATCCCTGTACTATGTCTCCAGCCCCAGATTTTATTTTTATTTTGTTGTGGGAGGGTGGGTGTTCATACTTGACAATGTTCAGGGATCACTCTGGGTGGTGCTAAGAATTGAACTGGGGTTAGCTGCATGCAAGGAAAAGCACCTTACCAGCTGTCCTTTCCAGCCCCAAGAAAAAGTGGTGTTAATAATTTTACTATGTCTTAGAGTACATGTTTAGCCTTATGAGGTGATCATATTAATTTTTTTACCTGGTACTTAAATGAATAAGTACAGTATTTTTATTTTTGCTATTTCTCTAAATTTCTTACACAAGTAGATAACAGTTACTTATATTTTTATTTGAAATTAATTGGCCTAATTAAAACTAGTCTTAATATTAGTAATAGTTTTTGGGGTTTTTTTGTTTTGTTTTGTTTTGTTTTGTTTGGGGGGGGGAACATGATGATGCTCAGGGGTTACTCCTGGCTATGTGTTCAGAAATCACTCCTGGCTTGGGGACCAATTGGGACGCCAGGGGATCAAACCATGGTTGTCCTAGATTAACGCTTGCAGGGCAGACGCCTTATTACTTTTGCCACCACTCCGGCCCCTAGCAATAGTTTTTGTTAACTATATCTAGCTAATAGAACTTTTTTTTTTTTTTTTTTTGTTTTTTTGGGCCACACCCGGTGGTGCTCAGGGGTTACTCCTGGCTGTCTGCTCAGAAATAGCTCCTGGCAGGCATGGGGGACCATATGGAACACCGGGATTCGAACCAACCACCTTTGGTCCTGGATTGGCTGCTTGCAAGGCAAACGCCATTGTGCTATCTCTCCGGGCCCAGAACTTTTCTTTATATAGTTAATTCTTCAATAAAGGAAGTTGTTGAAATATTTTTATATTTTTTGTTACTATCTTTAAAATTTATTGTTTTTGGCATTTTTGGATCAGCCACATTTCAGGTGTTTAGTAGCTACAACTCTAAATACTTTTGTTTATTTTAATGCCATATGGATAGTACTTAATAAGTGTAGTGAGATAGATGGCATCCATTTTTGATAGACTCATTCAACGTCATTAATGCATCTTCACATTAGTACTATATCTCAACTGTGTTTTTTTTTTAAAGTGTATGATATGGTATAGGTGTACGATAATAACCAGGGCTTGGGGTCTCTTGTTTTGCAGTTGTTTCATCTGTTTAAAGTAGCATTACATTGCTTTTAATGAAAATGCTTCTCATTCTTAAATATTTTCAAAATTCACCAATATGCTAAAAATATCCATACAAAATACTGAAATAGCCACACATTACAAGGGTAAAAAGTGACTATTTTTAATTTATAATTTAAAAAAATTTTTTTGATTTTTGTGAATTTGTGTGATTCTTGCTAAGATTTGTTTTTAATCATTTGTAGCATATTAAAGTTTTCCTTATCATGGGCTAGTGTACTATCACATTCAGGAATGTAGGTTATACCTTGTTCTGTCTATAAGACTACCATCAAAGTTCCAATGTGACCCCACAATATTTATTTTTTTAGTTTGTGGAGTGATTTTAATTTTATTTTCTGATAAATTACTGCCATGATTTGAAGTTCTTTTGCATCTGATTTTCTAGCGTAGTTTGTCTTATCATTTTCTTTCAGTATTTATATTTTGTCTTTAATTTTACTAATTTTCAGAAGTCAGTAAGACATTCCTGTATACAAACACCTGATAATTTATTATTAAAAATGACACTGGCTGTTGGTTTCAGAATCAAACTATTAAGATTTAAAAATCCTTCTGTTGCAAGTTTACATGAGATCTCTGCTCTACTTAAATTCGAAGTTGATTTTTAGCTTTGGATTTTTTGGGGGTGGTTATATTGAGTCTCATTTTATTAAATTCTATTAGCATCCTTTTTAAAAATTGCTATTTAAGCCTTTTCAGGTATTACTAAAGTTTTGGATTCACAATATTGAAGTGACAAAGTAGCAATTCTTTTTCAATGTTATAATTTTTTCCCAGTATTTTCTTATTAGAAACTTGAACCTAGAGGAAGTAGTAGTAAGAATAATCATCTTCCTTGTTTTATTCTTGTTCTTAGGTGCATTTTATCTGGTTTTTGAATATATGGACCATGATCTGATGGGACTTCTGGAATCAGGCTTGGTTCATTTTAATGAAAATCATATAAAGTCCTTTATGAGACAGCTCATGGAAGGTTTGGATTATTGTCATAAGAAGAACTTTTTGCATAGAGATATTAAATGTTCAAATATTCTTCTAAATAATAGGTATGTATGAATTTGGTATATATTTTTAAAATGAATGTTAAATAATATGTGGCATGATTCTATTTAAATTTGTGAGTCTGAGAGGTAAGATAGTAAAATGGGCAAGGAGTTTGCCATAAAACCAACCCAGGTTCCATCCCTGGCACCATACATGGTCCCTGAGCTCCACCAGATGTCATCCTGAGCTCAGAGGTCTGAATACAGTTGGTGTGTCCCAAAAAATCCCCCAAAAGTATTTAAGATTTATCTCATTGCTCAAGCTATTACAACACAACCAATATTAAGTTTGGATGAAGTGTGAGGTTTTGTATTTTTGTCTTCTAATAATAGTTTTCACAAAATTGTATTTAATGTGTTGTTCTTCCAAATATTGTGATGGATCTTTAATATGATTTTAGCTTAAGAATATAGAGGCCATAGTTGGGGACAGAGCGATAGTGCAGTGGTAGGGCAGTGATAGGTCGTTTGTCTTGCATGCAGCTGACCCAGGACGGACCTCGGTTCGATCCCCGGTGTCCCATATGGTCCCTTAAGCCAGGAGTGATTTCTGAGCACATAGCCAGGGGTAACCCCTGAGCGTCACCAGGTGTGGCCCAACAACCAAAAAAAAAAAAAAAAAGGAAGAAAAGAAAAAAAAAAAGAATTTAGGAGCCATAGTGATGACATGGCAGTAGGGCATTTGGGAATCCACCATACCATCATATCCCCCCAACCCCCAATCCATTCTCAGTAGTCCTGTGTGTAGCCCAGAACAAAGAACAAACAAAATATGTATGGTTTTTGGGCCTCTTGACACTGTTTAGGACTTACTAGGCTCTGGGCTCAGAATATTAATGTCTTGCTGGAGGTTGGATTGTGTGTGGTTGATATAGGAGATGCAAGGGAATGGAACTGGGTTCAGCTCTCTGCAAGGCAAGTGCCTTATTGCTGTTCTACTTCTCCAGCCTCTGTATATGTGCTTTATTTTAAACTTTAACAACAGACATAGATTTATAGTTTTGATCTTTTCTGTTACAATGATGGGGTTTGCTCACTTATTTGTGATGCTTTTCTGCCTGTTTTGGGCTACACCCAGCAAGCAATGCTATTACTCCTACCACTGTGCTTGGGTTCTCCCCCCCCCCCCCCCCCCCAGTAGTGCTTTGGGAACTATATAGTGTCAGGTTAGATTAACCAGGTTTCCTATAAGGTTTCCTGTAGGCAAAGCATGTACTCCAACCCTATAAACTATCTTTGTCTCTCATGATAGATTTTGTTTGTTTTTGGGACACATCCAGCAATGCTCAGGGGTTACTCCTAGATCTGTGCTTAGGAATACCTCTTGGTAAGCTTTGGAGATTATATGGCATGCTAAAAATTGAACCTGGACTGGGGATTGAATGTTAGGTTGGCCGTGTACAAGGCAAACACTTACCTGCTGTACTATTTGTGGCCCATATAATTATAATTTTTAAGATACATTTTTAAAGAAGTATTTATTACTTATATAGTATATGCATATGCATATCAAATTTAAATACAATTTTGAATAGCATGTTCTGAACTCTGAAAACCCTTTTATAAGGTAATTTATGTGCATCTAAATGAGGCATGCTTGTTGTAATTTTGGTTAGTAGAAAATATTTTTTTTTTGTTTGTTTGTTTGTTTTTGGTTTGGTTTTTGGACCACATCCAGTGATGCTCGGGTTACTCCTGGCTATGTACTCAGAAATCACTCCTGGCTTGGGGGAGCATATGGGATGCCGGGGGATTGAACATCACTGTCCATCCTAGGTTAGTGTGTGCAAGGCAAATGCCCTACTGCTTGCGCCACTGCTCCTGCCCCTAGAAATTGTTTTTTAAGAATTAGAAAATATTTAATAATGCGATTTAGGTTTTGAGCATAGCTTCATGAACATGTTAAATGTTATTACTAAGTAGAAAGATTTCTTTTTCATTGAAGAATGCTTTTCTAGATAGTACAGAAATATTCTACTAGACTAATAAAATCTTAGTTATTGAAGTAATACTGGTATAGAGTTGGTGAAATGGTCCAAAAAAGTTTAATTTTTCATATTATCTGTAATTTAGTCTGTTGCCTTTTTTCTGTAGGCATTTGGTACAGAATTGAAGTTTACATATATGGTTTTTTTTTTATTGATCTTACTAATTGGCTATGAATGTGTATAATCAGTGCAATGTAATACACTTTTGATAGTTCTCTCTCTTATTTATTTATTTATTTATTTATTTATTTTTGGTCTTTTTTTTCAGAGGGCAGATAAAACTTGCTGATTTTGGACTTGCTCGATTATATAGCTCAGAAGAAAGGTAAGAGTATTTTAAAAGTAATATTGTAGGCATTGGAGACCTGTTTTAGGAGCTGTTATAAATTATCTTTAACAGTTTTCTTTTTTTGTTTCTTGAGCCATACCCAGCAGTGCTCAAAGATATTTCTGGCTCTGTATTCAGGAATCACTCCTGGTAGGCTTGGGGGGGACCATTGGGATGCTGGTGATGGAATCCAGATTGGCTGCAAAGGCCATACCTATATCATTGCGCTGGTGATGGAACCCAGATTGGCTGCAAAGGCCATACCTATATCATTGCTCTGGCACCAACATCCTATTTATTTATTTGTTCATTCATTCATTCATTCATTCATTCATTCATTCATTCATTCATTTATTCATATTTAGTTAGTTTTGGGCCACACCCCTTGACTCTCAGGAGTTACTCCTGGCTATGCGCTCAGAAATCACTCCTGGCTTGGGGGGGGGAGGGTGCCGCCATGTGGGATGCTGGGGGATCGAACCACGGTCCATCCTAGGCTAGCTGTCCTAGGCTAGCACTTGCAAGGCAGACACCTTACCTCTAGCGCCACCAGTTACCCCAACATGTTACTTTTTTAAAGGGGAAATTTTACTTTTCTTGTTTAAACTTACAAGATACTGAAATTTCTTTTTTCTTTTTGGTTTTTGGTTTTTGGGCCACACCCGGCGGTGCTCAGGGGTTACTCCTGGCTATCTGCTCAGAAATAGCTCCTGGCAGGCACGGGGGACCATATGGGACGCCGGGATTCGAACCAACCACCTTAGGTTCTGGGTCAGCTGCTTGCAAGACAAATGCCGCTGTGCTATCTCTCCAGCCCCTGAAATTTATTTCTTATCTAGTGGACTAATTATAAAATTTTATACTTTCCCCTGAACTTAGAAAATAAAAGAATTTTTGTTGTTGTTGTTGTTTTTGTTTTGTGTTTTGTTGGTTTTGGGGTCACACCCGTGGCACTCAGCGGTTAATGCTGCTCCATGCTCAGAAATCGCCCCTGGCAGGCTCTGGGGACTATATGGGATGCCAGGATTGGAACCAAACCACCATCTGGGGACTATATGGGATGCCAGGATTGGAACCGAACCACCATCCGTCCTGGATTGGCTGTGTACAAGGCAAATGCCCTACTGCTGTTTGTCTCTCCGATCCGATAAAAGCATTTTTTAACTCTTAGAAGTATATGTGATAACTTAAAATGTGTCAGTTTTAATTGTAACAGGTCTTAGGGAACTCCAAGATTTCTAATTCATAGCTAGATATCAAGATGTTCATACTTTCTGTGTTTAGTGAAAAAGCCCCGTATATATGCACACACACGCACTTTTAATACTGTGTTTAAACTTAAAGACTTTGTTTTAATTATTTTGTTGAACTCTTTTTTCCTTTTAAAATGGAATGTTCAATTTCGGTGGTATGATAGGGTGGTGGCATGTTCACTGAGTCATTGTTCCCATTGACCTGCTGAAGTGGTATATATAATTTGAGTTTAAAAGAATAGGAAATGTAAAATCTTGTCACTTTGCAACTTCAGGTAATTTTTATGCTTAGTCAAATTTGCAATAAAACCTCATTTTATTGTGTAGATAAATATGCTATCCTTCAGGGCTTATTTCTTTATTAAAATTTATATTTGTCAAATTCGAAAAGTTCTAATTTCTTTAAGCTTAATTTAGTGAATGACTTAAAATACGTGTACTAATTCAGTAACTTTGGATAACATGCTGATTTCTAATATACTGAAATCTGTTTTCAGCAGGCTAAAAATACTGTACAAAATTGATTACTGTATTATTCATTTATCCTAGATTTGAAATAAACATATAGCAATTGATTTGTCATTTGTATTTATTTTAAGTAGAAAGATAATCCTTTATTGTAATATACCAAATAGATCTAAATTTTAAATCACTTTGAAGTATTTTCTAATTAATTGACCATTATAGCTAGAGTAACTGTTCAAAAAATGATTAGAAGACTTTGTTCCATCTTGAGCACATGCTTAAGTCTATGCAATAGGATATGTAATGGGAGATAAGTAAGAAGAGTGTACCTTTTTCTTTACTCTTTTGACTATCTTTTTTTTTTTTCTTTTTTAATTCAAGGAAAAGTGGATAGAGTTGACATTGAATATGGCAAGAGAATATAGGGCTGTGTTTCTAATAAGGATCTGCTTGGCCATTTGTGCTACAAAAGCAGTAGAAATAGAATAACTTAATTAAAATTAGGGGGGGAGTGATTCCTTTAAATTTGAAGAACCATTTTCTTGTTTGAAACTCAAGTGTTCATATTTTGTCACTTTTGGTATTTGGGAGATAAAGAATTTGAGAGAGCAGTTTGTACTCCAGTTCTTCCTCATCACTGGTTCAGTGTGCGTGTGCTTGCATGTGTGTATATTTGGGTTTGGGGACTCTGGCAATTTTAGGAAACTATACCAAGCTTTGTGCTCTGGGGTTGCTCCTGGCAGGCAGTTCTCAGGAACCCTACCAGTTTTGGGGATTTAACTAGGATCAGCAATTTGTAAGACCTTAATTAACCCATGTAATAATTTTCTGTCAGTGTCCTTTTTTTTAAAATTTAATATAATTACTTTACCGTGGGTACAAAATTGCTCATGATTGAGTTTCAGTTATAAAATGTACACCCTTCATCAGTGCACATTTTCTGCTACCAGTGTCCCGTGTGCCCCACCTCAACCCATCCCCATCACTGGTGCAGCCATTTTACTTCTCTTCCCTCTCCCTCACTATCCTCTTTTCCTTCTCCCTTTGTTTTGTTTCCTGACTTGGTTGGGGCTTATTCTGACTTTGGCTCTGCACACAGGCATCACTCCCTTCTACTTAGGGGAGCCATATTTAGTGCTGGGGATCAAATCCAGGTTAGGTCTCTGAAAGGCCTACCAACTTTAGTACTGGACTCATTACTATGGTTCTTTTCCAAATAACAGGATAACTTCTTTTTTTTTTTTTTTGGTTTTTGGGCCACACCCAGTGACGCTCAGGGGTTACTCCTGGCTATGTGCTCAGAAGTTGCTCCTGGCGTGGGGGACCTTATGGGACACCGGGGGATCGAACCGCGGTCCATCCAAGGCTAGCGCAGGCGAGGCAGGCACCTTACCTTTAGCGCCACCGCCCGGCCCCAGGATAACTTCTTTATATAACTGCCTTATATCAAAAAATAAGGAGCACTCCTGGCTCTTCACCCAGGAATCACTCTGGAGATGCACAGGGAACCAACCATGTGGGATGCCACCAATTAAATCCGGTTGGCCATGTGCAAAGCAAATGTCTTAGTCGCTGTACTATCTCTGGCGTGCATTTGAAGTCTTTTATTTGGTGGAGAAGGGGGGAGCACACCCGGCAGTGCTCAGGGGTTACTCCTGGCTTTCTGCTCAGAAGTCGCTCCTGGCAGGCATGGGGGACCATGGCATGCTGTGATTCGAACCAACACGGGTCCTGAACACCATACCGCCTTGGCACACAGTAGAAGTCTTGTTTAGTACAAATATTTGTTTAACAGAAATACAAAGCATAATTTTAAGAAGTTAATTTTTGTCCTTGTATTGCTATTTAATCAGTTGTAAAATCTTGAATAAGTCATTTAATCATTTTGTATACTAAAATTTTAGACAAAGGATTTACATTTATACTTATTCACAAGAGTATTAAATCATCTTATGGGGGTCAGAGCGGTGGCGCTAGAGGTAAGGCGTCTGCCTTGGAAGCTCTAGCCTAGGACAGACTGGTTTTTATCTCCCGGCATCCCATATGGTCCCCGGGATCCAGCTAGGAGCACTTTCTGAGTGCATAGCCAGGAGTAACCCCTGAGCGTCAATGGGTGTGGCCCCAAAACAAAAACAACCAAAAATAATTTTATGGCTCCTAAAATTATGAATAAAATTTGAACATTTTTTATAGGCAAGATTGCCATCTAGTGGCTTTTTGTAAAATTGCCATTGACAGCAAAGCTTTAGTGTCATTGGGAGAGAATGTTACCTTTTGCTTTTACTGTTTAAGAAATAAGTATGATTAATTTTTAGTGAATAATTTAATCTCTGTCTCATGTATTAAAAAAGAAATAAGTGGGGTCGGTGAGGTGGTGATAGAGGTAAGGTGTCTGCCTCGCAAGTGCTAGCCAAGGAAGGACCGAGGTTCGATCCCCCGGCGTCCCATATGGTCCCCCCAAGCCATGGGCAGTTACTGAGTGCTTAGCCAGGAGTAACCCCTGAGCATCAAAATGGGTGTGGTCTGAAAAACCAAAAAAAAAAAAAAAAGTATGATACTCAGCTTTAAAGTTGTGCCCTTACTGGTCTTATTACTTATATTTCTACATTTCACTCAAATTATAACTTCAACAATTCAGGCCACATATTTTAATGCCCTAAAACAGCATTTCTTAAGTCAAGGCTCACAGGTCATTCCAAAGGATTACAGTGAAAATTGTATGAACAAGGGGGCCATTTAGTAGGACAAGGGAGCACTGTAAGGTAACAAGGTCAGAAGGGTTTAGTGATCAGAAAAAGGTTGAAGAACACTGCCATAAAACACAAAACTCATTCATAGTAACTAATTCATGATAAGGCCTTGATCTGGAGACTATAGATTGAGTATAGGAACTTTGGAAGTTTTAGGTACAATAGGGAATCTTTTGGTAGACTTTGGACAGTGTGGGAATTGTACTAATAAAAAATGTCACTATTTGGGGACTGGAGCAATAGCACAGAGAGTAGGGCATTTTCCTTGCATGCAGCTGACCCGGGTTCAAGTACTTGTATCCGTGTGGTCCCCTGAGCAACTGCCAGGAATGACTCCTGAGAACAGAGCCAGGAGTAACCCTGAGCTCTGCTGGGTGTGTGGCTCAAAAACTAAGAAAACAAAGTCACTGTTAACAAATTGCTCGGTAGTGTGCACTAGTCACATTCAAAAGTGGAAAACTTCATTTAGATCACAGTTCAATTATGACATCAATATTAAAAAATATATTTTTGACCCTGTGAGAGTATTATATTTTTGATCACATAAAATAGGGCAGTATAATTCCCCCTCCTCATTACAGGAAGTTTTACCTATATCCTCAATTTAAAGATAGCTAGATCAGAACTTCAATAAACATTAAAGTTGATCTCTAAACATACGTTTTTATTGCACATTTCTGCCTACGTGAACTAAGTAACCTGTATTAAACAGATTGTTAAACCTATCTGTTCCTTTTCTTAATTCCCTGGTGGCAGTGGTGGTTACTTTTTCATTTTCTTATCATACAGATAATTGTAAAGAGTTTAATTGGTTTTCTTGGTACCAGTCCCATCTCGGTCATAAGAGAATAGCATGGAACCTTTTGAAGTACTCTAAACAAATTGAGCCCTTGAAAGACTTTGTGATGGTTTTCTTTTGTACAGAATTATACTTACCTTACTCAATCTGACATTGCTTTTTCTCATTGGTATTCTCTTCATAGCTCCCTTGAAGTTTGCTCAGATACCATGAGCAATATTGGATACATCTTTCTTGTATAGTGTGCATTATTTACTATTTTATCTAGTACTAATTATATTATCATTTATATCAGTATTTCCATCAATACAGATATAAGGGTTTTATACAGCTCCAACCATAATTGGTTGGTTGTTCAGCCATCTGCTTGTTTCAGTTTCAACATGTATTCATTGTTTCCAGAGAAAAGAATAAAGATAACTAGCATTTATCTCCATTCTATTATGTATAATTCTTCACACTTTAACAGAATACACACACACTGATGTCTATTATTCTATTATATATAATTCTTCACACTTTAACAGAATACACACACACATACACACACACCAGCAACCTGAGATGGATGGTATAGACTAATTTCTTGGATAATGTTCTTTATTTTAAATATAAAGAATAAGTTTATTAAAATTAAAATTTTCAAGATCATACAATTAATGGTAAGCTAAGAATTAAACTTAGAGTATGTTTTGCTTGCTGGAGCCTTGAATTCAGTCACTTTCACTGCATTGTATCCTGAACTTCACTGGAAACTATCTCTAAATGTCACCTGGTGTGGTCCAGAAACTCAAAAATCTGAACTAGTCACATGGGCAAGACCATGTGACTCAAAGTACACTTGCTTTGCAGTCTAAGGATGTGGATTCAGTGCCTAGTATGTATGGTATTCTCCACACCACTACTCCACCAGGTGTGGTGTTGCCCCTGAGACAATAGACAAAAAGTTTATATTTGCATCTTTTGATAGAAAGACTTATTTTTGTTATAATTTTTGAAATTACAAGTTTTGATACATTTTAAAAGTAAGTCTGGATCAAACTTTGATAATATACAGGTTTCTTTCTGGTGTAAGTAGTAGGGGAAACAAAAGTGATTTGGCAGTGCCATCATAAAGACAGTTCCCCTCCCCCCAGAGTATTGTCACAACTGAATTTTACTGTCTTTGTCCTCTTGTCCTTCAGCTATTTTATTTTTTTCCCAAGAGATGTGCTCATGTAGTTTTTTTTGTTGTTGTTGTTTTTTTGTTTTTGGGCCACACCCGGTAACGCTCAGGGGCTACTCCTGGCTATGCGCTCAGAAGTTGCTCCTGGCTTGGGGGACCATATGGGACGCCGGGGGATCGAACCGCGGTCCTTCCAAGGCTGGCGCAGGCAAGGCAGGCACCTTACCTCTAGGGCCACCGCCCGGCCCCCATGTAGTTTTTTTTTAGCATGTTAAAGTTTTGTGCTAGTTATGTTTCTTAAGTTTTCTTTGGGGGAGGGAGGGGGCACAGCTGGTGAAGCTCAGGGGTTACTCTTAGCTATGCTCTCAGAAATGGCTCCTGGCTTGGGGTACCATATGGGACACGGGGGTGGGGTGGTGGGGTGGGGAATCAAGCCACGGTCTCTCCTAGGCTAGCGCTGGTAAGGCAGATGCCTTACATCTCCACACCACCACTCTGGCCCTAAGACTTTATTAAAGTTTTAAAAATAATAACTATAAATGAGAAATACTTTTAAAGTGTCAAATATTTAAGATTACTTGGGATATCTTCAAATGAGTCTATTTAAAAAGAATCAGTGTGATTTACAGGTGAGGATTTAATGTGAATTGAAATTCAAACTATTAGGGAACTAGAGTGATAGTATAGTACAGGGGTCTCAAACTCGCGGCCCTCCGTACAACATTTTGTGGCCCACGGCCGGCCTTCAAATATCACAGTATTCGCGATTATTCGCTTACTGAATAATTGCAATAAAAATCGCATTAGTAAGAAAAAAATCGCATTAAACATTCGCATACCCCGAGCAGTTTCGTTCAGGGTATGCAAATGTTTAATGCGATTTTTTATTGCGAATATTCGGTAAGTGAAATCCCTTATGCCCGCCCTGCCTCACCCCGACTTTGCCTCCTGTGGCCCCCAGGTAAATTGAGTTTGAAACCCCTGGTATATAGTAGGTAGGTTATTGGCTTTGCATGAGCTGGCCCACCAGCAGTGATCCCTTAGTGCAGAGCCAGAAGTAAGTTCTGAGCACAACCAGGTATGTCCCCAAAATCTAAAGTTAAAAAAAAGAGATTCAAATAATATTGAGATCATTACTTTCAAGCCATCTAAAATTAACAGCTTAGTAAAGGAATTCTAAAGTTAAAAGAAAGAGATTCAAATAACATTGAGATCATTACTTTCAAGCCATCTAAAATTAACAGCGTAGTAAAGGAATTCTGTTTAAATGACATTGGATTATGTAGGGTTGTTTTGCTATGCTATGAAATTTATTGTTTTGAATAAGTGAGATTGTTCAATTTATAGTTGTTTTCAATTAGATAAAAATAAAGCATAAATATATTACAGTAGTTTTCATTATTTTCAGCTTGGCAGGTTTTCTTTTTTCTTTTTGGTTTTTGGGCCACACCCAGCAGTGCTCAGGGGTTACTCCTGGCTGTCTGCTCAGAAATAGCTCCTGGCAGGCACGGGGGACCATATGGGACACCGGGATTCGAACCAACCACCTTTGGTCCTGGATCGGCTGCTTGCAAGGCAAACACCGCTGTGCTATCTCTCCGGGCCCAGGTTTTCTTTTTTCTAAATGTTGGTGACTTGTCTTTATAAAAAATGATATTGTTTGGGGCCGGAGAGGTGGCGCAAGTGGTAAGGCGTTTGTCTTGTGCGCAGCTAACTTAGAATGGATTGCGTGCGCCTCCCATATGGTCCCCCAATCCAGGATTGATTTCTGAGCACAGAACCAGGAGTAACCCCTGAGCGTCACCAGGTGTGTCCTACCCACACCCCCAAGTAATAATACTGTTATTTTCTTAATATTTAAATGTCCTAGTTTCAAAATTGTTTCCAACTTTTTGGTTTTGTTTTTACACTGATAATCATAGCATTTTAATCTATCTATAGCATATTCTTGATGATTTTATTTACAGTTATTGTATTGGGTGTTTTGAAATTGACTTTTTTTTTTTTTTTTTTAACTCTGCCTATCTTGGAATTTGCTTTTATGATGTTCTTTTGTTACCATACTTAGTGATTGGTTGATGAAAGGTGACGTCTGGGGCCTATTCTGCAGAATTTTTTGATAATCACATTTTTTTTTTTTTTTGGTTTTTGGGCCACACCCGTTTGACGCTCAGGGGTTCTGGCTATGTGCTCAGAAATCGCCCCTGGCTTGGGGGGACCATATGGGACGCCGGAGGATCGAACCGCGGTCCATCCTACGCTAGCGCTTGCAAGTCAGACACCTTACCTCTAGCGCCATCTTCCCGGCCCCAATCACATATTTTTTAATGAGACTAATTTTAATTGTCTTTTATAATTTTTAACTTTAATTCATTAAAACAACTTATTTATTTTTTAAACTTGATTGTTTTTTTTTTGGGCCATACCTGGCAGTGCTCAGGGGTTATTTCTAGCTCTGCACTCAGAAATCGCCCCTGGAAGGCTGGGGCACCATATGGGATGCTGGGAATAGAACCGGGTCCCTCCTGGCTCGGCTGCATGCAAGGCAAAGGACTTACCACTGTGCTGGCTCTTCGGCCCCTAAAACATAGCTTATTTTAAAAAGTATTTTAAAACATGTGAATGATTAATACAGTGAGTAGGTAGGGCCTTTGCCTTGCATGCTGTGGTCCCAAGCTTGATCTTCAGCATCCCATATCTTAACTCAAGCCTGCCAGAAGTGATCACTGTGTGCAGGTCCATAGTAGATCTAGGCCCTGAGCATTGCCAAGAGTGGTCTCAAAACAAACAAACAAACAAAAAAACCCAATAAATTTAAAGCATAATTATGGTACTTCTATCTTGCTATATCAGTTCTTGGTGTCTCTACATGGTTTCCCCATACACTTTCTTTTTGGCTTAATTTCTTGGAAAATAAGCATTTATTCCTTTTTCTCAGTGAACCGATTACTTCAGTGTGGTTGGAAAAGAATCAGGTAATAATTATTTTTATAGTCCTTGTTGAGGCACCAGTAAATGTTAAAGGGATCACACATTGATATTTTAAAGTACAGTCTGTATTGTATTTTGAAAAAAAAAATTTTTTTTTTTTGTTTTTTGTTTTTTGGGCCATACCTAGTGGTGCTCAGGGGTTACTCCTGGCTGACTGCTCAGAAATAGCTCCTGGCAGGCATGGGGGACCATGTAGGACACCGGGATTAGAACCAACCACTTTTGGCCCTGGATCGGCTGCTTGCAAGGCAAACGCTGCTGTGCTATCTCTCTGGGCCCGGGTTAACTTTTAAGTCTAGAAACAAGGGCCATCAGAACTATTGCATTAAATCTTGGTAGGGTATATTTTAGTTTGAAAAAGCAAAGGGCGGGGCCGGGCAGTGGCGCTAGAGGTAAGGTGCCTGCCTTGCCTGCGCTAGCCTTGGACAGACCGCGGTTCGATCCCCAGGCGTCCCATATGGTCCCCCAAGCCAGGAGCAACTTCTGAGCGCATAGCCAGGAGTAACCCCTGAGCGTCACCGGGTGTGGCCCCCCTCCAAAAAAAAAAAAAGAAAAAAAAAAGAAAAAGGCATAGTTGTTCTAAATGATCATTTATACAGTTAGAACTCTTAGAAATTGATTGTTGAGGGGCTGGAGAGATAGCATGGAAGTAGGGCGTTTGTCTTGCATCCAAAAGGACAGTGATTTGAATCCTGGCATCCCAGATGGTCTCCCGAGCCTACCAGGAGCAATTTCTGAGCCCAGAGCCTGGAGTGAGTAACCTTTGAATGCTGCCGGGTATGACCCCCCCCCCCCCCCAAAAAAAGAACAACAACAATGAAAACAAGAAATTGATTGTTGAATGTTAAGACAGATACTTAGCCTTTCCCTCTTCTATAGATTTTTGTTTGTTTGTTTGTTTGGGCCACATCCAAACTGTGCTTAGGGTTTATGCCTGATTATGCTAAGGGATCATCACTCCTGCAGACTCAGGTCCATATAGGGTTCTGGGGATTGAACCCAGGTTAGCTATATGCAAGGCAAGTGCCCTACTTGCTGTACTCAGGCCCCATCTTACTATCGTTTAAAATTTGAAGTTATTTTTTTCTTATGACCTATTTCTTACTATCTTTTTGGTTGAAATTATTTTTTTGCATGGTACAAGAATGGCAATCCTAGTCTTTTTTGGGTTTTGGGGCCACACTCTTCGGTGCTTAAGGACCTACCACCCAGCACAATACTGAAGATTTGTGCTGTGCCAGGCATTGAAACTGGGCTTCCTGCAGACAAAGCTTGTACTGTAGCCCGAGTGCTTTCACAAGCTTCAGCTTATAGTGTTGCCTGCAAAAATGGTTCAGTAGCTTCTTTATGTTACTTGTCTGAAGTTTTATGTCACCTCTTCAAACTAGGTGATTATTTTTGGATGCCTGTGTTTGTTAGTGTTTACTACTACCCAGTAGGGTTTCATTTGGTACTGTGAGTCTTATGGGGTTTTCTTCATAAGTGAATTTTTGTTTTATTTTTGTTGCTATTAGGCGTCTTTGACTTTTCCTATTCTAATTATAGTGTTTTGTGGTGTTCTATTTGTGTTTATTTTATTGGAGCTCTGAGCTTCTGTGATTATGATTCCATCCTAAGATTAGGAACATCTTAGCTATAATTGCTTCGACCTATATAATTCACTTTCATTTTCTCCTATTCTTTCTCTATTTTCAGAACCCCTGCAGAGAAAATGTTATTTCCCATATTGCTATAACAAGCTTTTACTTTTTCTTTAGTTTTCCTAATTCATTTTTCTCCTCTTTTTTAGAAAAAAATTGATCCTCAAATCATCTCTTCCCTTGACTTTGTCTTTCTGTTGCTGAGCCTGCCTTGTTTGTAGTTTGTTTGTTTTTCTATTTTAAATGCTCGCTATGTTCACAATCTTACTGCATCAGCTGTATTGCTGAGATGATTAGACGTGGCTTTGTCCCAGAGTTCATAGTTGCCAGCACTTAACTGTGACTGTCATGTTGATGTCCAAAAGGGCTTCTGTAACAAATGGATCTTGTTTCATAGTTAGGAGCTCACAGTAGCATCTGTAACACCAAGCAGGTGTTCACCTTTGCCAGAGTTTGCCATTACTAGACACAAGCTGGCCTGAGAAGTGTCTTGTACTGAGAGTATCAGTACTGAACTCTCAGCAGATAGTTGTTCAAACAAGGGTTAACAGTAGGCTCAGCAGGTAGTGAATGGTAGGTCTGTTTCCTGTTATAGAATGCTTTTCAGGTCAGCTTGAACCTGGCAATACAGATATTGTTTGCTGTGTTAGTCTCTGCCAGCCTTTTCCTAGTCTAGCTGCTCATTTCTCTGCCTGAAGTCAGTCAGAAGTCAGGTGTGGATTGGAAGATTTTGAGATTATGGTAGGAAGAGGTCATTCAGCCCGTGACTGCTCTTGCCTGGACTTTGAATGTCAGACTTTGCTCTGTGTCTTCTTTCTGCTTTGCTGCTAGTTCTGAACAAGTTCAGCACTTTAGACTACTTGCCTTCCTGATAACCTTTCTGCTCTTAAATGGTGACTGACCCTGAGTATTTTGCTAGTTCAGTTTTGGGGTTTTTTTGGGGGGTAGGGGTTTGGTTTTTGGGTCCCACCCAAACAAACAAAATAGTGAAAGGAAAAAGGGACCAGGGTTGAAAAGTGAAGAAGCCAGTTGAGATTGTTGTAGAAAAGATGAGAATGACTCAGATTTAGGGAAGTAATAATTTGGATTTCATTTAAATCTTGGAAAATGGGTGAGTTTTCTATAATAAAGCTAATAGAATTAGTAATACAATTATATAAATTTTGAAGGGAAGAAGAATTAATTTATTGCTTCTAATATTTTTGACCTTAGGAATTAGGAAAATGTTAAACAATGTCTTGTTAGTGTTATTGCAGTAGATTCTGAGGAACCATGATATTTTGTACACAAGTTAAAGATATTTCCTCTGATTCTTTTCTCAGTTCTTAAAGATTTTGACTTTAGTTTATAAATTTAAATTGAGATTGTTGAGAAACTCAGATGCTACAAAGATCTAATTTCTTGCTTTAGAGTATTTGCATTGCTTTTTTTTTTTTTTTATTTGTCTTACCAGATGAGAAACTGAGCCATCTACCCTGTTTGGGATATAGCGCAGTTTGTCCCTAAAGTAGGGAAATGCCTTCAATTACTATATCCTTGGTCTTTTGAATTTTGGAATTGTCTAGAGACAAAAAGTGTTGGAATTAACCAAGCAGATAAAAAAAATTGTTACTGGGGCTGGGTAGGTGGCGCTTGAGGTAAGGTGTCTGCCTTGCAAGCGCTAGCCAAGGAAGGACCACAGTCCAATCCCCCCGGTGTCCCATATGGTCCCTCAAGCCAGGGGCAATTTCTGAGCGCTTAACCAGGAGTAACCCCTGAGCATCAAATGGGTGTGGCCCGAAAAACCAAAAAAAAAAAAAATGTGTTACTGATCTACTAAAAATATACCATTGAGTGTAAGGAAAAATTTCAGGGTGGAAGTTCTTTCATTAAAGTATCAATCAGTCTGAATAGTCACTCCACAAATGATAAAAATATCACAAATTTTAATTACAGTATTGCTTGAAAATTAAATTTTCTAGGTCAAGCATTACAGGGAATTGTTTTTCTCAGTCTGCTTAGTTTTATTTTTCTTTTGACAAATTAAGCATTTGTAAATATTTGGAGCAACTTTAGATTTATTTTTCCAGGTGTACTTTGGGGGAATTTGCATGTGTAAGACCCTCAGTTTAATCTACAATACCAACCTTTTAGAAGAAGAGTTGATCTCATTTTGTGTATAATACATTTTGAAATGGATTATAATTTCAACTTTGAATTAGATAACCTTCAATAAAAATTAAGCAAATTTTGTAGAAGACTACAACTGTTGACCACTATTTGACATTTAATCTGTAAAATATATCTTCAATAAATTTAGTAACCTTAATTTATGTAATTAACTCATAGTTTCCCATTACATTAAGATGTCTAAAAGCTCAGTGATATAATTTATAATTTCATATTGTTTAAGTATTTTTTTTAGGGCTGGAGATATAGCATGGAGGTAAGGCATTTGCCTTGCATCCAGAAGGACGGTGGTTTGAATCTCAGCATACCATATGGTCCCTTGAGCCTGCCAGAAGCGATTTCTGAGCTCTGCAGGGTGTGACCCAAAAAAAACAAAACAAAACAAAAAAAGAATATTTTTTTAAAGATCAAGACGAAATTTACTAGCAAGATATTAGGTTACATATGTTATAAATTCCCTGAAATAACTTAAGAAGTTAAATTTTCACAAACCTTTTTTTGTCACTTAACAAACTCATATATGTCACCTGAAGTATCATTTGTGGCTCATATGTGAAGGTGATCTAATAAATACAAATTGCAGTGCCTGTGTCAACCTTTTAAGGTATTCTAGGCTCTGTATGGGGTTCAGATCACCCAATTAGGGTCTTTCTCAAAAGATAGAAAGCATAAAATAGTACAGTAGTAAGTATGATTATAAATTTAAGAATGTAAAAATATATTGTTGACAGATTAATTGTTCTGAAGATGGGTCTTTTCTATATATTGGAGGTATAGGATTAGAATGAGAGAAAAATAGAAGCAAAAAGAAGAAACTTCTTTTGAAGTGTGCTTATTTTTGAAAGAATGATTATATCAGGGCCGGAGAGATAGCACAGTGCTAGAGTGTTTGCCTTGCATGTGGCTGACCTGGGACAGACCCAGTTCTATTTCCTGCATCCCATATGGTTCCCCCAAGTTTGCCAGGAGCGATTTCTGAGCACAGAGATCTAGGGGTAACCCCTGAACATCACCGGGTGTGGCCCAAAAACCAATCAATTAATAAATAAACTGCTTTAATAAATGATTATATCCAGTTTTTGTACATAGTTGTAAATCGTAAAAAAAAAACCCACCAAGGAAACTAACAATATTAGAAAAATATAATATAGATTTGTTGTTGTTAAGGCCAAAAAAATAGGTTAGTAGGTGGTACACATACTTTTCATGAAGAGGACTCTGGGTTTGTTACTTGGCACTGCATAGTCATCTCCTAAGTGCCAGGAGCAGCTCCTGAGGATAGAAATTGTAATAAACCTTAAGCACTGCTGGTGTTGACAAACATCTGAAAGGAAACTTTTATTGCTAGATCTTAGACTGTCTTCCTTATTTTCATAATGTATATGAAAGTCGGTTACCATGCTTTCCCTACATTTGACATACTCTTGTTATGGTTATATCCTTAGTAAATACTTGAATGTCCAGGACTGATGCATGCTTAAATTACATGGATAAAAGTGACTAGAGCAGATAAGATTGCTGAGGTTTTATGCTACCTGGAACTTTAGAGCTTCCAGTGACAAGAGGAATTTATATTGTAAATTATTTGCTCCCTTTCCTTCTTCCCAGAACTTATCCTGATTTAAATCAACCTCAGGTAAATAAATGGGCAATATTTTCATTATACGACTCTAGTATTTTTATTTGGAAGATGTCCAGATAGAAAGAGAGGTTTAGAATTGATATATAGGGGTCAGAGTGATAGTACACTGAGTAGGATACTTTCCTTCCATGTGGCTGACCCTGGTTCAGGTTCAGTCATCTATACCACAGAAGGTCTCTGAGCTTCACCAGAAGGAGTAAGCCTCCAAGCACAGCCGGGTATGGTCTACCCCCCAAAAAAGAAATTTGATACATGTCTACGATCACCTTGAGGTGCAACAGTGCAACATTCTAATGTTCTATCAGAGAAATCACTTTCATGTAAATCAGACAGGTCATGAACATTCACTGAGTATTTAAAACACATCAGAGAAATTGTACTGTATTGCCTGCATCTCTGTACTATTTAGTAATTTGTCAGATTGAAAAAAATTAATAGCTCTTAACAGTTTATCCAAACTTTAAAAGTTTGGAAAGGAAAAAAAAAAGAAACACATTTAACCAGCTTATTTAAAATCAGATTAACAGCCTTTACATTTTATATATTTACATTATATGTTAAGGACCTTTTTTTTAGCTGATAATACTGGTTTCAGGTGTATATCAGACTTATTAGATGTCAAAACATGTCTTATCGCTTGTTTTATTTTTGGGCCAGAGATCACTTGTGGTGGGATCAAGGGACTATAAGGGAGATGGTGGAGATCATATCTAGCTTAGCCATATGCAATTCAAGCTCCCTCCCCACTATATTACTGTCACTGCCCTATGCTCTCTTTATTTCTAGACAGATAATAGGTTTAGTCAAAATAATATTTTTAAAAGAATCTTATTATAACAAATACTAACTTTAAAGACTGCTTTTTGTGTCTTTTTAGTCGGCCCTATACTAACAAGGTCATCACCTTATGGTACCGTCCCCCTGAACTGCTATTGGGAGAAGAACGATATACACCAGCTATTGATGTATGGAGCTGTGGGTAAGATAGACTTATTTGTTTAATGTACTCAGAACTTTGGGTAGTGAAGTAAAATTATGTCATTTGGTAACAATGGCTATTTTGTCCATAGATGTATACTTGGTGAACTCTTCACTAAAAAACCTATATTTCAAGCAAATCAGGAACTTGCACAACTAGAATTAATAAGGTAAGATCATGGTTATAATTTTCTTTTTTTTTTTTTTTTGGTTTTTGGGCCACACCCGTTTGACGCTCAGGGGTTACTCCGCTTGGGGAGACCATATGGGACGCCAGGGGATCGAACCGCGGTCCTTCCTTGGCTAGCGCTTGCAAGGCAGACATCTTACCTCCAGCGCCACCTACCCGGCCCCGGTTATAATTTTCTATTTCTATTTTTTTTTTTTTTTTGGTCTTTTTTTGTTTTTGGGTCACACTCTGCGTGCTCAGGGATTACTTCTGGCAGACTCAGGGGCCCATATTGGATAACTGGGGGTCAAATGTGGGGCAGCTGTATGCCAGACAAAATGCATTTTCCACTGTGCTACTGTTCTGTCCCTAAATGTGGTATTTTCAGAAGTGGGTGGGTGTTTTATACTTCATGGGAAATTTTCAAGCTTGTCAGGATGATTGGGGTGGGGGGCACACCCAATGACACCCCAGGGTTACCCCTGGCTATATACTCAGAAATTGCTCCTGGATTGGGGAACCATATGGGATGCCGGGGATTGAACCTAGGTTCGTCCTGGGTCAGCCACGTGCAAGGCAAACACCCTACCGTTGTGCTGTTGCTTCGGCTCCAGCATGAGTCTCTTAGAGACCACTGATTGCTGAATGAAGGAGAATACAGGCAGGTACTTTTGCACCCATTCTAATAAAACTAAGGATCTTCAAATCCCTACATCTTTTTTCTGTGATCAGATCAGAGGGCTTAATTCCACACTGTTAAACTAAAGGCAAATATGAGGACAGTAAGAATAAAAGGTGAGAGGCCGGAGTGATAGCATGGAGGGTGAGGTGTTTGCCGTGTGCATGCAGAAAGAAGGATGGTGGTTCGAATCCCAGCATCCCAAATGGTCTCCCGAGCCTTCCAGGAGTGATTTCTGAGCCTAGAGCTAGGAGTAACTCCTGAACGCTGCTGGGTGTGACCCAAAAACCAAAACCAAACAAACAAACAAAAAGAATAAAAGGTGAATGCTATTTTTTTTTGGAAAATTTGAAGAATTGAGGGATAGTGTAAATATATGCAAATGTGTAAATTATGTAGTTTAAAATAAATATGCACACAATTTTTTAATTTTGGGGCCATATCCAGGGGCACCTTAGTACAGGAGGCTCTGTGCTCAGGAGAACCCTCTTAGCAATGCTTAGGGTGATCAAGTGGTAGAGGTGATTAAACCTGGTCCTTCTACACACAAAGCATATTCTAAATTTATTGTGCTGTCTCTGCATTCTTGTATTTATGCATATACTCAATTGTAGTTACTCCTACATGTTTATCACCTTTTTATGTGTGTAATAATTTAAACTAATTTTTTAAAGAGCTATATTTTCATATATAATGCAGACATATTGAATTGACCCGTTCTATTTCTCTTTGTGGGTAATATGCCAAACTGATTTGCCAATAGTATAGATTCTCTTGTGAAGCTATATAATTTTCTTCCTGGTTGAAGAATATGATGAACCAATGTGATTATTCTTACATTTTTACATATGTTAATTAAAAATAAACAAATGAATTACTTGAAAAGATTGTCAAAACTGCTATCGAATGAATTAAGGGTAGGTAACTATTAATTTTGAAAAACAACATAAAAGAATTTAGTACTCAAATTGCTTGATGCATTAGGGTGCGATTTACTAAAGAATGCTTAAAGCACAATCCTTTTCGAAATGAATTATCTTGACATAAAGAGAAGCCTTAGAACACTGTCAGAAGATTGGAGAAGATAGAAATTATATTTATACACTTCCAGTTAAAATGTATTTTGGGCCAGGGAGGTACCTCAGCAGTAGATTTTACCTGCTTTGTTGAGGCAAGCATTTAATCCCAGCACAAAAATTGAATGAAATACTATGTTTAAATTATGTTTTATATCTGTATTTCTCTTGCACCTTGCTCTCCAAAATGATTCTAATTTACCATTTTTTAAGTTAATTGCTAATGTTCATCGTTGTATTACTGGGACTTTTGTTAATGAGAAGCTAACTTTTTTTTTTTTTTTGGTTTTTAAATTAATCAAGCATTGTTCAAAGGATTACACCTGAATTAATCTCCATTAAACTTTATAACATTCCTCTCTTCTTTTTGTAGCCAAGAAAATGCAAGTTATAAAGAGGTGAAGAATTTGTCCAGGGTCAAACAACTAATATGTAGGGAGTTTTGAATGTAGAAAGTTTTATTTCAGTCTCTAAACACTTACCTATTTTCTCTATCCTATGTAGAAAGCATAGTTTTTGGAACTTTCTAAAAATGTATTATAATACATATGCTAGTAATCAACAAAATTTCTGTTTAACTATTAATCCAAGTATTTAAATTTCATATTATTGAGGTTTTTTTTTCCCACTATAAATTTAACTTGCTGTAGTCAGAGAAATAGTAAATAGTAATAGAAATAGTAAAATTGGAGGGGCTTAGTCACTTTGTGTGGCCAACCCTGGTTCTATTTCTAGCATCACATGTAGTCCCCTGAATACCACCAGGACTGTGACCTTTGAACTCAGATTTAGAAATAAGCATTGAGCACTACCAGATAGGGTTTAGCACCCCACTCCCATCTCTTTTTCCCAGTAAAAATAAATGAAAACCAGCAGTGATAGTACAAGAGATAAGGCTCTTGCCTTGTATGCCTCAGCATTGGTTTGAATCCCCAGTACCACATAGCCCTGAATAAGCCCAGGGGTATACTTCCGAGCAGAAAGCCAAGAATAGGGGGCTGTAGAGATAGTATAGAGACAGTAGAGCATATAGAATATTTGCCTTGCACACAGCTGACCCAGGTTCAGCCCCTGCTACCAGTAGGTCTGTTCTTACCTTCCACCCCCCACCCCACCCTGAGCCCTCGGGAATGATCCCTGAGTGCAGACCCAGGAATAAACTCTGAGCATCTTGGTATGATCTTCAAAACCAACCAACCAAACCAAAAACTTAAAAAAGCCAAGAATAGGGGCCAGTGAGGTGGCGCTAGAGGTAAGGTGTCTGCCTTGCAAGCGCTAGCCAAGGAAGGACCGTGGTTCGATCCCCCCGGCGTCCCATATGGTCCCCCCAAGCCAGGGGCAATTTCTGAGCACTTAGCCAGGAGTAACCCCTGAGCATCAAACGGGTGTGGCCCCCAAAACAACCCTCCCCCCAAAAAAAAGCCAAGAATAGAGGCCGGAGAGATAGTGTGGAGGTAAGGCATTTGCCTTGCATGCAGAAGGTCGGTGGTTCGAATCCTGGCATCCCATATGGTCCCCCGAGCCTGCCAGGAGCGATTTCTGAGCGTAGAGCCAGAAGTAACCCCTGAGTGCTGCTGGGTGTGACCCAAAAACCAAAAAAAAAAAAAAGCCAAGAATAGGGACCAGAGCGGTGGCACAAGTGGTAAAGCGTTTGCCTTGCACGCGCTGACCTAGGATGGACTATGGTTCGATCCCCTAGCGTTCAATATGGTCCCCCAAGTCAGGAGCAATTTCTGAGCGCGTAGCCAGGAGTGATCCCATCGTCATAGGGTGTGGCCCCAAAACCAAACCAACCAACCAAACAAAAGCCAAGAATAGTTTCTGAGCATTTCCAGGTATGGACTCCAAACAAAAAATAGCAAATTAGATAAATAAAATTTTCACTTAAAGAGCCAAGAAGGGTTTATTCAAAATATATAAGGATTTTATTCAGTTTTTAAGAATCTCTTTATCATTTTCATTGAAGTAGAATGTTAGTTAGTTTGATAGGTATTAACTAGGCATACACTAGAAAAAGAAATCCCTAAGAATAGATTGGTAATTTGACTGAATAAATGTAAATAACTTCCTTGAATATTTAGTGGTGAAATTATAGAGGTAATGAGACAAAGTTGGCTTATAGTATTATTAATGTGTTTTAGAGGCCCAGTTTATTAGTAGTGCTATAAAAGTAATATGAGCTTTTAAGTAATGAAGTGATGAAAGCAAGCTAAACAGTTTTATAAAAGAAATAGTAGACTTGGAAGTAATTGCATGGGAAAGCAACAGCATTATAGGAAAAGTAGTTTTAGAGGAGACTTCTGTAAAAGAACAATTTTAGAGAAGACTGGCTTGATCCCTTTTTGGCAAAGCAAATCATAGAGTTGTAAAGCCAACTGTGGATTTTATTTAATTGCAGTGATTGCAAGATTTATAAAAATAAAAACTGGGCTACAGGACCACAGGGTACAATGTGTGAGGAGTTTGCCTTGCATGTGGCTGACCAGGTTCAACCCCAGCATCCCGTATTATTCCCTGATCCCACCTGGAATGATTCCTGAGTGCACAGCCAGGAGTCACCACGAGGTGTTCCAAACAAACAAAATTAATTTAAAAAATTAAAAATATTTTAGAGAACCAATCTATAAATTTAGGGTAGTAATTGAATCCTAGTTAATTCTCTCTCGAGTACAATGATTGTATCTGCATCTTATTTGTTCTTGCCAGCCTTATAAAAGAGATACATCTACAGTGTTCCATAGCCATCAGAACAGGTAAACCAGTAGATTCCCAAAGTAGGTCTCATATCTCTGTGAATGTTGTATATTTGATGATATTTTTAGTAAAGATTATAGGATAGCTGGCTGACTAGTAAGCACACACTTTGCTAAATTGTAGCTATCCTTTTCTGTCATGTCTGCTTCCTTATTTTTTCAGTATTATTCCCAAGTGCTGCAAACAGTTAGACTAAAGCACATAAAAATAATTGGAACTCTTAAGAAGGTAGTGAAACTAATGTGATGAGGGGCAGATGCTTCCTAATTTAATACTATAGCTTTTAGGTCAGATGTCCTCAAATTATGGCCCTGCAGACCACATGTGGCCTGCTGAGGATATTTATCTAGGTGTTTTTGCCCCCAATAATTTTTACTTCAAAATAATAATATATGCGGTGTGCATAGGAATTTGTTCATAGTTTTTTTTAAAGTATAGTCCAGTTCTTCAGTGGTCTGAGGGACAGTGTTTAAAAAGTTTGAGGACTTCTGTTTTAGGCAGACAACTTTTTAAAAAAGAAAAACTTTCAAATGAAATTTTATTTTTTTTATTTAAGTTCAGGGACAACATCCAGCTTTGTTCAGAGCTTCCTGGCTCTTTTGGATTCAGGGATCACTCTATGTGTTACTCAGGGAACCACATACGGTGTTGGGGATCAGTAAGGAGCAGGCCACGTGCAGGGCAAGGACCTTAACCCCTATAACTGTACTAACTCTTTGTTCCCAAAGAAACATTCTTAAGTAAAGTATTTTGATAAAGGCAACACAGAGAATCCACTTCTAAAGTTTCCAAATCATCTCTTCTGCTTATCTTTGGTGTAACCCCAGTATAATCCTTTCAGTGAAACCTTTCCAGAACCATCAATTCCAATTATACTCATTAACTCTTTCTTCCTCTCAAATGTTTGTACCTTGATATTTAAATATGCCTTTACCTTTGTTCTCTCTGCTAGTACCATCACTCCCTTTCTCTAATGTATATCCTTGAATTTATAGCCAAAATCCTGTATATTTCCCTAACTTGTGTATTCTTTTATTTCTACAGTTACAGGTACTCTTCATATTTTTTAATTCCAGTGTGATAATCAGTCTACTTACATGTGTTCATATAATCACATGATGAAATGTGCAAAAATGAGGGACATAGTTACTGAGCTATAATACAATAAAAGAAACAGATAAGCACACACAACTAAAATGCAAACAGTATGACAGTTTATCAAAAAGAAATAACTAACATACATTAATCTTTGATATTTTTACATATCCAGTATCTTTAACCAATTTTCTTTGATACCACATCATTTAAAAATACTAATCAGTTACTATGTTATTGTTTCTTCTACAAATTGGTATTATAAGAACTTTCAAGAGTAAAGAAGAATGTTCAGGATAGATAAAGAGTAATAAAACAGCTAAAAATGTAAATGCTTTGAAGTTATTGTCACTCCTTAAATTTAAATGCTTTTATATTTTATGAATAGTACTAGTAATGTTCTATTGATTTAGCAGCAGTTTTTGCAATTTTATAGTCTTGTGTAGGAAATCTGTTTCTGCTTAGTTGCAGGCTTCCTAATGTTCATGAAAGAATGTAGTATAATGACTTACTGTACAATCTGAAAAAGGTGTATATTTTTCATTTTTCCAAATTCAGTCATGCTGCCATCTAGGGGGACCAACAGTAGCCTTGGGTTTAATTGTGGGGTGCTTTCACTTTGGTCACCTCAAAGAAAAAGAACCCATCCCATGCAGGATGTTGTGGTTATTAGTTTTGTTTTTTTAAAGGGGTGGGCAGTAAGCTAATTAAGTTTGGGATTCTCTGCTAATTTCTGGTTTCTTAATTTGTTGGCATAAATTTCCAAATTTTTGTTCAGGTAAGGTAAGTTTTTATTTTGCAGACATGAATCAGAATTCTTGATTGTTAGAGTCAGAGTCACCATTGGAAAAAAATTCATGTCCTTTAATGTTAGGACCAATAGTTACTTAATGAAACGTCTTATATTTTTATGACACTTCAGTGTCTGTCTATTTAAAAATGAATTGTTTTCTATAGGAGTTATATATACTGTTTTTTAAGTAGTTTATATTGATGTATTTACTTTTGTGTGCTATTTAGCCGTATATGTGGGAGTCCGTGTCCTGCAGTGTGGCCGGATGTAATCAAACTACCATATTTCAACACCATGAAACCAAAGAAGCAGTATCGGCGAAAGTTAAGAGAAGAATTTGTTTTGTAAGAAGGGGAAGCTTAAACATCCATGTTGCATTGAGTGTTTTCTTTTTTAAGTTATTTCTTTGGAATTCTAAATCTTCTCTATTGGTTTGAGGCCAACCTTTTTCAATTTGTGTCAGCCATTTCTTTAAATTTCTCTTGTTAAATGGAAATTGTCATTTCACTATTGTTATGGAATTAGTGATTTGGTCTGTCTATGAAATAATTTTAATAATATCACTTTAAATTTTAATGTAGCCATTTTCAAATTACTTATGGTTTATATTATGGGTGGGAAATTACAAAAAATTGCCCCTAGATTACTAAAACATACTGTTTCACAAACTATTTAGAATAATAGTTAGAAATTTACATAAAAATGAGTTTTTAAAAAACTTTAGTAACACAGATATTTACTAATTTGAAATAAGTCCCTGAAGAAATATTAACCTGTCACAGAATATGTATGACTTTTGTAATCCTCTTATGCCAGTATTCCTGCGGCTGCACTAGATTTATTTGATTACATGCTCGCCTTGGATCCTAGTAAGCGCTGTACTGCAGAACAGGCTCTTCAGTGTGAGTTCCTACGAGATGTGGAACCCTCAAAAATGCCTCCACCAGAGTAAGTAACATATTTTTATTAATACTAGATCCCATCTGTGCAGAATGTGATTGTTAATAACATCCCTATTTATAATAGTCATGTTATTCCAGTACACATCAAGCCACCAATAAACTAATCCAAGAAGTAGAATGAAAAACAATACACAACTCGCACATAAAGAATGCAGGCTTTGATAGATGGTCAGTTAATATAGGACTCTAAAAGCAGCCTTTCTCTTGCTAATTTAGGTAGAATATTTTAACTCTTAAGAAAATATTACTACTGCTGCTATTTATTATTCTGCTACTACTTATCAGAGTATAATTGCTTATCTTATTACTATTACAAGTTACTATAGATAACACTTTGAATTATAATGTAAGCATTTTTCATGTGTCAATATTTATAATCCTATCAGGTGGGTATCACTGTAATCACTATCATCATTATCACCATCTTTCAGAGGACAAGTAGCCTAGAGAGGTTAAGAAACTTGCCCAAGAATACAAATCTAGTAAGGGTGGCACAAACTCGAACCAGTTTAATATCATGAGAGATTTTGAAGTATTACTTGGCTTATCAAATAACAAGTGCTTTATATTGTATGAAAGTATCAACAATCTCTTGAGTGTGTTGTTTGATGGGAAAGAAATGAAGAGTTTAGGAATGAATATCTGTGTTCTTAAAGTCTATATCATTTCTATGGTCAATCTCTAGGACTGATTTGGGACAAGGTGGGGCAGGGAATGAAAAAGCATTTATTTGCTTCTTTATAACAGGACCTAAAATTTTTGGGGGGTTTCTAAGTCTTAATATTAGCACTTATAAAAGCAAACCTATCTCTTTAATAAGATATTAATACTAAGCATATTATCAAAACTACACAGGCTTTCAAATCCTGGCTTTTCCACTTACCACTTAGATTGGGCTTATTTTCTATGGAACTGTCATATCTCACTTCATCAGATTTTTACTGAACTGCCATTGTAGGATGATTTGAATATCTTCTGATATATTGAGGAATCTGAATCATTCATGATTAAACTGATTTATGATTTTTTTTGCTTAAAACTTAATTTGGAAATAATTCAACCCAACAGAAAAAGTTGGAAATGTAGTATAAAGAGCATTCATTTAGAGCCATCATTATTAATATTTTAAATATATCACTTTGTATAAACTGTTTGCTTGTACTACATTGTAACTATACTGATCATTAATTCACCTTGTATTTTTAAGTAGGAGATTATCACTATTTGTCAATTAGAAAGCATTAGGAATTTAAAACTATAATAACACACATATCCATCTTCAGATTGCTCACTTAACTCGGTAATTTCTTCTAAGCCTTTTTTTTATTGGGAGACCTGAACAGTGCTCAGGAGGCTATCCCAGAGATTCTCTCACCTCACTGAGCCAGACTTAATACCACATACCACCAGGGCCAGGAGGGTGGTGTGATGTGCTAGGGATCTATCCAGAATCCGTGCTATCTTTCCTGCCCCCTTTTTGAAAACAAAGTCTTTTCTTTTTTTAATGAAGAATCCAGGGGACTGAAGATAGTATAGTGGGTAGAGTGCTTGCTTGCATCCCATAAGATCCCTTGATCACTGTCAGAAGTTATCCCCAGTGTACAGAGCGAGGAATTGTTGAGCACCACCAGGTGTAGCCTCCAACCTCCCTACCCCTACATGAAGAAATCATTCAGATCTCCAACTTTGAATTAATAGTTCAAACACCAAATAGCTCCCCAAGAGTCATGAATGTGGTTCTAGTGGACCCCCATCACGTCAGCCCCACACCACCACCAATATCGCCCAGGACCCAAATAACACTGGTGTTGTCCTTAAAATAAAACTACAAGATCTCCATTAGATTGTCATTATTTGTAGTAGATATTTTAATTAAAATGATAAATGAGTTTTTTGTGAAATACAGCCTAATGAAATATATAGGGGTAGGAGCTTGTTCGACTCCCAAAGTAATTTGCACATCTGTTAGCTAATATTGATTATTTTAGAATGAAACATTTTTGACTATTTGAATTTTTGTTTTGGGAGGCCATATCAGGGTTTACTCCTAGCTCTCTGCTCAGGGATCATGCTTAGCAGTGCTAAAGGACCATATGGGTATTGGACCCAGTTGTCAGCTGTATGCAGAGCAAGCACCCTACCCTCTTTGGCTCTAGACATTTTAATTGGGGGGGGGGCACAATGGGCAATACCTAAAGTTACTCCTGGCTCTGTAATCAGGAATCACTCTTGGTGGTGCTTGGGAGGGTAATATGGAATATTAAGGATAAAACTTGGGTTAACCACATGTAAGGCAAACACCCTACCTGCTGTACTATCTTTCTATTCTTATTGACAAATCTTTGAGTGTTACTTTAGTCCATTGAGTTGTTTTTTTTTTTTTTTTTACTTATTTCACATTATGTACCCAAGCTAACAGTGATGTTATCAAAACCATTTTAATTACCATATCTACATAAGCTTCTTTCTGCTTTAGGTTTCTTTTCTTTTTTCACACTTAATGGTTTTTAGGGGCTATCTCTGGCTCTGTGCTCAGGAATGATTCCTGGCATTACTCTGGAGACTATATGTGCAACTGGGGATGAAGAAGGGTCAGATTAATGTAAGACCAACTCCATTCCTCTATACTGTTTCTATGACCCTACGTGCATTTTCTTGAGAATAAAGAATTAAAACCTATGACTTGTCATGAAATTCTTTATCTGGCTGGAACCATTTACTTGTTCAAATTTTGAAAAAGTAAACAAAAGAAATATTGCCAATATTATTAGATGATTTCTTCTTATACTTGTTATCTTTTAGTAGCACTTTAAATCCAAACATGCTTAGAAAAAGATAGGAATACGGTATGTAATTTCAGTGCTGGTTTGCCAATCAATTTGGTCAAAATTTTTACCCTTTAGACCTTGGAACTGTAATTATGTTTTAGTGATGGAAAATGTCATGTAACCTAATTAGAAACACTGTACATACATACAATACAGTTCACCTAAGCTATTGTACAGAACACCTAAAACTAAGTTTTATCAGAATAGTGACTGTAATTTTCTTACTTAAAAGAAAAAATATATAAAGGATGCAGCTTAGTGGTAGAAGCCTCGCATTCCTTGCATGTTTGATGCTCTGCATTTGATCCCCAGCACTTGCAGGGGCAGGGGCATAAGAAAATCACTACGTTAATATGCTTTTTTTTTTTGTGTGTGTGTGCCGGGGGCCACACCCGGCAGTGCTCAGCGGTTACTCCTGGCTGTCTGCTCAGAAATAGCTCCTGGCAGGCACCGGGGACCATATGGGACACCGGGATTCGAACCAACCACCTTTGGTCCTGGATCGGCTGCTTGCAAGGCAGACGCCGCTGTGCTATCTCTCCGGGCCCGTTAATATGCATTTTAATGAATATCCCATAAATAATTAAGCAGTGAATCTTTAATTAGACACTACTAATTTGGTCAGGTTGGATTAGAATATTGATTTGATAGTTAAAAATTGTATAGACTAGGGGCTAGAGCGGTACAGTGGTAGGGTGTTTAAACACCTTTCAAGTGGCTGACCCAGGACTTCTGCAGTTCCCTGTGACTGCCAGGAGCAATTTCTGAGCAGAGAGCCAGGAGTAACCCCTGAGCGTCGCCCTGTTTGGCCCCAACCCCTCTCCCCCAAATATATATAGACTAGATGACTTCTCAGTAGTAGGCAGGTTGATAAATTACGAGGTAAGGAGTATGTGTATGTATTAATTCCTTGCGACAAAGTTTGTAGGAACAATCAAATAGGAGTATGTTAGAGAATAGGCACAAAGTCACTGGGCATGGCCCTGAAAATCTTTAAAAATTAAGAATAACTCCACTAATCACTAGATCGTTAAACTTTCTTACATATAAAATGATTAGTATAGATTTCTGAAAAGATTTTTAGATTTGTAGATGACATATAATTTTATTTTCTTCAAATACCAAACAAAACGTTGAACAATATATAAGATAAAATATGAGCAATTACATTTCGAGTAAGTATTTTGTATGGCTTGATACAAATAGTATTAGTGGGCCCGGAGAGATAGCACAGCGGCGTTTGCCTTGCAAGCAGCCGATCCAGGACCAAAGGTGGTTGGTTCGAATCCTGGTGTCCCATATGGTCCCCCGTGCCTGCCAGGAGCTATTTCTGAGCAGACAGCCAGGAGTAACCCCTGAGCATCGCCGGATGTGGGGCCCCCCCCCCAAAAAAATAGTATTAGTACCTTATGTTAACATATGGCATCAAATATGAATGTAATGCCTACTTTGTGAGATATTGTCCAGGCATTTACATATGTTAGCATATATTACCTCAACACAAAGGTAGATTCTGTTATTAATTTCATATTTAAAGATAAGGAAACTGAGGCACAGAGGTCAAGTTACTTGCCAATGAGACTAAGTGGCTGAGCTGGTATTTGAGCCTTAAGAGAAACATTTAAATATTTGGTCCTCCTGGTACTTCTATATCAGAATTGCTAGTCATTAGTCTATACTCTTTTTAAGTTCTTTATTGAGTGATGTTTATCTGTTCTTGAGAAGAGTACTTTGATCACTCACTCAGTCCATATCTTTAAAATTGTGGTTGAAAACAAAGGTCCTTTTATAGTGGACTTTTTCTTTTTTTTTTAAACTCTTTACTCCCATGCAACTTTTACACTAAAGTAAATGTATTCTCTGAAGTTCCGAATGGAAGAAGTAAAATCATTCTAGTTACCCCAATCCGTAGTACTGCAGAATTCTGAATTCAGAATATTATGGCAGATAAAGTCACACATCATAAAACTCAGAAAAAGGAAAGTCTTTGGCGGGTTTATAATGCCTTAAAACTTCCCAATATCAATATTTCAAATTATCCCTTTGTTTGTTACTCCAGGAGGTTTTTACACGCTGAGGCAATGCACCATAGTAAGATGGCTGAGAGGTATGCCTTTGTTTTGTTTTTGGACCTCAGGTGCATAGACTTGGTTTAATCATAATCCTTGTGTCCCTCATCATTGGTCCACCATGCATGGCTCTCTTTTCTTTTCTTTTAAGTTACTTAGTTATTTTAAGTAATGTTAATAAGCAGCCATGAAGCTACCAAAGTAAAGCTAGAATCTTGAAAATAATCTACTTTGATCATATCGTGCTCTATCTCTCCTTCTTCCCCCACAACCTATTCCCTGCTGTCCTCCACCTGAGATAGTAATCATCATCATCCCTGTTTTCTTTGTATATAGTTTTTGTTGCCATCTATATGTACTCATAAGTTATATTTAAAACTTCAGTTTTTATTTTTATAAGAGGGTGTCATGCTGTTTGTAATCTTTTGGAAATGACCTTTTTAAATATTATATTGCTAAGATTTGACCATATTGTTACATATGCCTTTATAACACGAGACAAGAATAAATATGAATGAAAGGATATGAAAAGACTTAAGGTTTTCTCAAAGGATCAGCTTTAGGAAAGATGGCACCTAGATATGAAATTCCTTTGAAACAATTCCAGGTATACTCCGTGGTACTCCTAGAGGTAAACATGTTCAGGTTGAGGACTACAGAGTTATCACCTTAAGGGAATTTATAGATATTCTGGGCAAGTTTATTAACCTTTCCAAGCCTCAATTTTCTTATCTTTAAAACAGAATACAAGAGTAACTTACCATTGAAACTTTTATTAGCTTAACAAAACTTCTATAGATAAAATATTTTTGTCTTTATTTAAGCAGAGTTTATTTGTAGAATTGTCAGGTTTGTAATATTACATTGAAGTCAGATTGTTTCAAACTTGTGAATAATTTTGATAGTTGCTAAGTTTTCAGAACTATTTATATTCATTACTAAAAGTAACTGGATAACTTATTTTAGAAACTCCTCTGTAGTATTAGTTTAATTCAAGAGCATTTGACTATAAGTTAAATAGAGGGTTTTAAAATTAAAAAGCTTTTCCACGTGTGTAATGGTAATAAAAGAAACAATTTTTCATCAGTGTTACATCCTTACCTTTACTATATTTAGTCCTGTGACTTTCTACAATGGCATACTTTGACCTCCTTTTAAAATTCATACTCAGTGTGTAATGTAATATGGGAAGAAGTAGTTTAAAAGATTGTACCAGGGGTAATAATAGTGAACTACTTTTATTATGAACTTTATCATTGTTTTTAATTATTATTTTTTATTATTCCGAAGCCATAGAAAAATATTACATATAAAGGTGAATCCCTGAAGAATCTGGCCTCAAGAATGCTTTTTAATGGAGGAATTTACAAAGCCTGTGTGTGAGGTCTTCGAAAATGACTTGCTGGGGAATGGGTAGCAGCTCTGGTCCTTAGTAATAAATACTATCTTTTACGTTGTTGAGAAATATCGCTCACATGTAACTTAATGCTTTCTTCCCAGCCTTCCTTTATGGCAAGATTGTCATGAATTGTGGAGTAAAAAACGAAGAAGACAGAAACAGATGGGCATGACGGACGATGTTTCCACAATTAAAGCTCCCAGAAAGGAATTGTCTCTGGGCTTGGATGACAGCAGGACCAACACACCTCAGGGCGTGCTACAGTCTTCACAGCTGAAATCTCAGGGAAATGCCAACATAGTACCTGGTTAGTAATTCTTCCCCTTCTTACTTCCTTCACATGTTTGTGGCTACTGTTGATTGTTGCTCATATATTTAAAGCATATGATGGATAACTAATGAATAGTTTTATTTACCGAATTTGATATTTCCTAATTATTTGCATATGTCAGTACTGCGGTATCACTATGATTTCTTATTCCTTAAGCACCTACTCATTGCTGAATTTCACTGGGAATATTAGTAAAGTCACTGTTACCATAATTTTACATAATTTCATGATAATTAAAAATTCAAAACCTAGTTGGTTCTTTGACATTTTAAAAAAGATTAAAAAATAAAAACAAGAGCTTTTAATAGGTCAGATCTCTTCTTTTTCATTTTTCTCTTCTGCAATCATTAGTAGATCTTTTACTAACACTATTTCTCAATGAGACTCAGCATTCAGTATTTGTGGGTGCATAAGAAATACGAAAGCATAGTGGTGGGGCATTTGCCTTGCATGCTGCAGATCCAGGACCGACCAGACCTGGGTTTGATCTGAGGCATTCCATATGGTCCCCTGAACCTGCTGGGAACGATTTATGAGTGCAGAGCCAGAATTAACCCCTGAGCACCTCTGGGTATGCCCCCTCCCCCCATAAAAAAGGAAAGAAAAGAAATAATAAAATACTGTAATTGGAGCTTTTTCATATTGCTTATAAAATTCTGAGACCACTTACATTAATCAGATACATTAAGATTGGAATCAGCTATTTGCCAAAAACTATTTGAAATAAAAACGGATATTGGGTGGCATATTTATTCCTTTACCTCTAATTTATATGTTTATGACAAATTGAGTTAGGGAAGAAATAAAGCATTTTAAAAAAACTACTATTCAGTGTTGACAGAAATGATAACTCATTTAGCTAAGGAGTTTTGTTTTTTGTTTTAAATAAAACCTACCCCTTCATTTTCCCTCAGTGAAAGCATTCAACTTGGGCACAGCAGAAGAGCATTTATTTGCCTTGCACGCTGCCAATACGGGACGGATCCAGGTTTGATCCCTGTCATCCATATGGCTCCCTAAGCCTGCAAGGAGTGTTTTCTGAGCACAGAGCCAAAAAATTAAAAAAAAACAACAAAACAAAACAAAAAAAAAAAACGAAAGCATTCAACTTTAATTATTTTAAAATGAGACTGATATAAGTATTTATATGGAGAAATGGCTTACTGAGCATGATAATAGTAACCTCACACTTACTAGCAAATGAATCAATATTGATTAAAACAGATGTATGGATCAGATTGAGCTGTTGAATATAATTATTCAGCCAAGAAAACTTGAGGAAAATTACATTAATGAACCTGCAAATTCATTCTTGATGAATTTTTCGTGCTATGTATAAGTAATTTTTTTTTTTTTGGTGGAGGAAGGCTGTACCCAATTCTGCTCAGGGGTTATTCCTGGTGGGAATTGGTGGACCATATGGGATGCTAGGGATTAAATTTGGGTTGACTGTTTTTGTAAGGCAAGTGCCTTATCCACTATACCGTCTCTCTGCCCCCCCCCCACCTTTTTAAATAGAGGACCACTCTTAAGTGGTGCTAAGAGGGGATAGTGATGCCACCCTCAGTGATTTTCAGCCTCCTAGTATAGCTTCAAAGGCGACCAGTACCATGTTCAGCACTATTCCTTATGATATGCAGTAGTGGGTCTCAATGATCAGTGCCTTACATATACTTTAATGCCTTCTTTTTTTTTTTTTTTTTTTTAGTTTTTGGGTCACACCCGGCAGTGCTCAGGGGTTATTCCTGGCTCCAGGCTCAGAAATTGCTCCTGGCAGGCACGGGGGACCATATGGGCGCTGGGATTCGAACCGATGAACTCCTGCATGAAAGGCAAACGCCTTACCTCCATGCTATCTCTCCAGCCCCACTTTAATGCTTTGAACTATTTCACTGGCCCTGTACATCTATCTTCCTAAAAAAATAGTTGTTACTCAGAAATATTCTTTAGAATTTCTAAGGCAAACGCCTTACCTCCATGCTATCTCTCCAGCCCCACTTTAATGCTTTGAACTATTTCACTGGCCCTGTACATCTATCTTCCTAAAAAAATAGTTGTTACTCAGAAATATTCTTTAGAATTTCTAAGGCCCGGAGAGATAGCACAACGGCGTTTGCCTTGCAAGTAGCCGATCCAGGACCAAAGGTGGTTGGTTCGAATCCCGGTGTCCCATATGGTCCCCCGTGCCTGCCAGGAGCTATTTCTGAGCAGACAGCCAGGAGTAACCCCTGAGCACTGCCGGGTGTGGCCCAAAAAAAAAAAAAAAAGTTATTTCCTTTTAGCATGGAGGTAAGGCGTTTGCCTTTCATGCAGAAGGTCATCGGTTCGAATCCCGGCGCCCCATATGGTCCCCTGTGCCTGCCAGGAGCAATTTCTGAGCATGGAGCCAGGAATAACCCCTGAGCACTGCCGGGTGTGACCCAAAAACTACACACACACACACACACACACACACACACACACACACAAAAGAGAATAGCCGGGTGTGACCCAAAAACTACACACACACACACACACACACACACACACACACACACACACACACAAAAGAGAATAGAATTTCTAGAGTGAATTCTTCCATATGTGTACATATTTGCATTATGAGACTATGCCAAATTGAATAGTATCTTAATATGAAAGATACAAAAATCGTAAAAAAGCAAAAGAAAAAAGTTTTCCAAGTTTTCATTTGTTAAATGTTTTGCTTATCATTCACTACTGCAAAAGGATTTGAAGTGGCAGTAACAAGATGTGTGAATGCTGGTCACTTATGCCAGACAGTATTTGTGATATTCATTAAGAATTGTTGAGGCTGGAGCCACAGTAATAGCACAGCGGTAGGGCATTTGCCTTGCACGTGGCCAACCTGGGATGGACATAAGGTCCCCCAGCCTACCAGAAGCGATTTCTGAGTGCAGTGCACAGCCAGGAGTAATCCCTGAGCACTGCCCAGTGTGACCCCAAACCAAAAATAAACAAAAAGACAATTGTTGAGTCTTTGTTTCTGTTCTTTGTAAGAGATATCCTAATTCCTTAAGCACCAGGAATGAAATAGTACAAGTTTTGGTTTAATTTTTTACTGTATTTTGATTAATAAAAATTAATTGCCCCTTTGAGCCTCATTTTGTTTTTGGGCCACACCCGGTGAAGCTTAGGGGTTTATTTCTGGCTATGTGCTCAGAAATCGCTCCTGGCTTGGGGACCATATGGGACGCCAGGGGATCAAACTGTGGTCCGACCTAGGTCCGCCACGTGCAAGACAAATGCCCTTCTGTGCCACTGCTCTGGCCCCACTTTGGGTTTCATTTTATAGTTTCTTAGTTCTAACATGTTTAACTACTCAGTGGTGGAGATTTTGGTTTTATACTTGTTTCTCTTTTTCTGGCGGGGGGGGGGGGGGCTGCTCCTGGCGGTGCTTAGGGATTACTCTTGGCTTTCAGTTTAGGAATCACTCTTGGTGGGCTCGGGACTATATGGGATACCAGGGATCAAACCTGGATATGCCACATGCAAGGCAAGTATACCCTATCTGCTGTGCTATTGCTCTGGCCCTGTTTCCCTTTTTTATATTTTTAAGTGTCACTAGTAAGAATAATTCATTCTGAGGCCAGAGAGATAGCATGGAGGTAGGGTGTCTGCCCTTGTATGCAGAAGGATGATGGTTCGAATCCCGGCATGGTCCGCTGAGCCTGTCGGGAGCGATTTCTGGGCATAGAGCCAGCAGTAACCCCTGAGTGCTGTGCCAGGTATGATCCAAAAATCAAACCCCCCCTCCAAAAAAAGAATTCATTCTGACATAGAACGAATCCTCTTTGTATTGTATTCTTGATCACTGGTATCTGAAAATGGAAATTAGTGTTTTTCTGAACTTTGAGATTTCTCTCTGTTAATTGGGAAATTATAAGGAAAATTGGCTTTTAGTATTTAGCATACAGGCATGGTTCCTTTATCATATCTCTGGGTCACCAGAATTTGCAAAAGCTTGTTCTAGCCAGCCTAGCACAGAACAACAATAGAACAGGGTATTTGCATTTTACACGACCTACCCAGGATCCTGTTACTGACCGAGATTCAGTCCCCAGCATTCCATATGGTTCCCTGAGCCTGCCAGGAGCTATTTCTGAGTGCAGAGCCAGGAGTAATCCGTGAATGCCACTGAGTGGCCCCCAAAAACAAAAGCTTATTTTGTACTAAATGAGTTTCAGGGATAGTATAGCAGATTAAGATATTTGCTTTGTATATTGCCAATCTGGATTTGATACTTTTTGATATCGCTGATGGTCCTATGAACCCCACTAGGAGAAAGCCCTGAGCAATGTGGGGTAAAATAAAAAATTTATGAAAAAGACTTAAGAAAGTACCACTGAGGGGCCAGAACAATAGTATCATCAGTAGGGCATTTGCCTTGTACGTGGCAGATCCAGGATGGACCTCAGTTCGATCCCTAGCATCCCATGTGGTCCCCCAAGCCAGGGCAGTTTCTGAACACAGAGCCACGAGTAACCCCTGAGCATCACTCGGTGTGGCCCAAAAACCAAAACCAACCAAACAAAAAGTACCACTGTGTTACCTATTGCCATTGAAATGTTTTTGTTGTGATTAAAGCCTATAACATTAGATTCTAATTGTGATCTTGCTTTCCTTCTGAGTAAATTATTTACCTGTAAAGATAATATGTTCAAAACATAAACACTGTCTTACAGACATTCCCTTTTAAAAGGCAACATAGAGCCATTGGCAAGTGGGGAGCTGTGAATAAAAGCTGCTCTACTTAATAAAAATTTATCTTTAAAAACAGGCCTTGGACAACAGGTAGGCCATAGTGAATTGGCAATTCTACTAAACCTACTCCAATCTAAAACAAGTGTAAATAACGGCTGATTTTGACTAAGTATTGAACATTCACGTAAATTCTGAGATTCAGTAGCAACTAAATAAAACAAACCTTCCTGTTGAAACTTTGATAACAGGTGAAAAACAGACAGATTCTTCAACACCACAACAGGAGTCTTCGAAACCCTTGGGTGGAATTCAGCCGTCTCAGAGCATGCAGCCGAAAGTGGAAACTGATGCTGCCCAGGCAGCTGTACAGAGTGCATTTGCGGTTCTGTTGACTCAGTTAATAAAGGCTCAGCAGTCAAAGCAGAAAGATGCACTGCTAGAGGAGAGGGAAAATGGATCAGGGCATGAAGCCTCATTACAACTCCGGCCTCCTCCAGAACCTAGCACTCCAGTATCGGGTGAGTGTGCAAAGAGCAAATTATGAAATGCTCTCATGCACTTTTTTCTGTCGATCATTTGTTATTCAGTGGCATTGCTAGATGTCCTAAAACTTCTCAAATCTTTCATTACATAGAATTAATTTCTTGGGCTTTCTACTCCTGGGAACTTGTTTTTTTTCCTTCAGCATATTATCTGTGTGTGGTACAACACACTGAATGCCATAAATTTTTGTCTTTGAACACCTACAAAGTGATATTTTATTTCAACTACAACAGGATATTGTATCAAGGCAGAAGCTTTACATTTGAATTTTTAAACGATAAGTGTAAAAACAAACAAATTTTTTATCCCCATACACTTGAGTGTTACAGGTAATAATAACTTAACCAATTTTCTCTTTTCATTTAATTCATCATCTCCTCTTCTTACCCCTCACCCCTTTGCCAGAGATGGACCCTCTAATAAGAAGACTACCCATAGGAAACATGGACTTATTTTGAATATTTTTCATAGTAACTTCGAATTTCTTTTGTCCCTCTCCCCTACACCCCTTAGGGCAAGAGGAACTAGTCCAACACCAAGATATGAGGATTTTGGACCTCACACCAGAGCCAGAGCGGCCTCGCATTCTGCCTCCTGATCAGCGACCTCCTGAACCCCCAGAACCACCACCGGTCACTGAAGAAGATCTCGATTATCGGACAGAAAACCAGCATGTACCCACCACTAGTTCTTCGTTAACAGACCCTCATGCCGGAGTTAAAGCTGCCTTGTTACAGTTACTTGCTCAGCATCAGCCCCAGGATGAGCCCAAAAGAGAGGGGGGTGTTGATTACCAAGCAGGAGACAATTATGTACCAACTTCAGATTACAAGGACAATTTTGGATCTTCTTCTTTCTCATCTGCTCCTTACGTTAGCAATGATGGTTTAGGAGGCAGCTCTGCTCCACCATTGGAACGACGTAGCTTCATTGGAAACTCTGATATTCAGTCTTTGGAGAACTACAGTACTACTTCATCTCATTCTGGTGGTCCACCTCAGCCTTCTGCCTTTCCTGAGTCATTTCCCAATTCAGTAGCTGCATATGGAGACATTTACCTCAATACGGCTCCCATGTTATTTAGTGGAGACAAGGATCATAGATTTGAATATAGCCATGGCCCCATTGCAGTCCTGGCAAATAGTAGTGACCCATCTGCTGGGCCAGAGAGTACTCATCCTTTGCCAGCCAAGATACACAACTATAATTATGGTGGTAATTTACAGGAAGCCCCAGGTGGCCCTGGCCTCATGCATGGACAAACCTGGACTTCTCCTGCCCAAGGACCTGGATATTCACAAGGATACAGGGGACACATTAGCACATCAGCTGGCAGAGGTCGAGGTAGAGGGTTACCATACTGAGTATCTATTTCCTCAGGCACATCGTTTTTATCTGGAAAGACTTTTCTAGCTGCAATTTAAGGCAGTGATCCAAGAGACTTGAATAATATTAATTCAACAACAGTTTTATTTTTATGTGGAAAGGGTCTTGCATACAATAGTCTTAAAAAAAGACAAAAAAAAGTTTGCTTAAATTCATGCTGTTCTAAAAACTAGATCTATTGATTGTACATCTTCACAAATTCTAGTTAACCATTTTATTTTGTATTCTTGCAGTTTTAAGTGGATGCTAATCATAGGGACATAAAAGTCTTATGACCCTCTTGCAGATATTCTGAACTATGCACATTTGTGCTTTTTTTGTAAGTTTGGACCAACTTTTATGTAACAACCAACCCCTTCCTCCTCCCAGTTTTACAGCAATCAGAAAGGGCACTGATTTATTTGGTATTTTTCTTTTTACAAAGCTACCTTTAGTCAAAGGTCACTGTCTTTGCACCTGCTTTCAGTGTTATTGTGAAAGGTGTACTTTGTGCTCATTTCAGAAAATAAAACACGACCTTTCTCTTGATGCAACAGTTTTATAAAAAAAAATGGTCAATGTTAATTTTGTTTTATTTTGCAGACTATCATAGCTTAACAAAATTCATTCAAATGAAAATAAGTGGGTTTTATATTAAAACATGGGTGTGTGGGGAGGGTAAGTAAGTGCCTTAACAGGTAAGCTTAAGGTCTGAAAATGTAGTTCATCTGTACACTTGTTTGTCTTGTAAAGGGAATCAAATATTGCAATGGTAGAAGTTTTTAGGTGCCGCCTTCTTCCTGCTAGATTCCTGATCTGTTTTCTGTCACACTTTTCCTGTTCTCCTTCAATCTGGACAGTTATACCTTCATAACACCTTGTCTGGATGGGGTGTGAAGACAAAGAAAGGGAGTAGAACTCTAGAATCAGTACTTTGGTTACTTCTGAGAAGTCCTAAAATTGTTGACATTTAAATGGTTGAAACTAGTAGCTAAATGAGTGTTTTCTTTCAAACTCGGCCATTTAGCATATTTTCTGCTATAAGTAATTAGAGAGCAGTAACATAGAAGCATGGATTAATTACAGAATTTGTGTAAACTGATTATTAAAATTCATGAGGGGGGGCCAGAGAGATAGCACTGTGGTAGGGCATTTGCCTTGCATGTGGCCGACTCAGGATGAACCTGGTTCAATTCCGGGCATCCCCTATGGTCCCCCAAGTGATTTCTGAGTGCAGAGTCAGGAATAGCCTCTGAGTGCCACAGGGTGTGGCCCCCAAACAAACAAAAACAATTCATGAGGTGCTGGTGAGCTATATTGTAACTCATGCAATTGCCATTTAAAGAAAAGGTCAGCTCTTCACTTGACTAGAAAATTGCCGTGACAAAACAAAATGTAGTAAGAGAAACTTCTCTCTCCTCCTCTCACCTTCTCTGAAGTTTAATGTAGTTTCTGCCAGGAGTTTATTTAACGTGAATTTTATTAAAAGTGATAAAAGTTCATTACTTAAGCTATAATAGTGTCAAGTCTAACTTCACGTGTACTCATACACATGCAGTTGTTAATGATTATAGAAAGGAACCAAAGGTAAATAACCAGTGTTTCCATTACAACTAAATGGAAAAATACTTGGGAAATAAAAGAGTTGTGCCAATTAACCATTTTGTTTTAATTGTTCTACGGCTAACTTATTTTTTCATTGAAATATTAATTGGAACTGTTAGAGAACTAGAATTTCTCCAGTTCTAAAGTCAGTCTTTTAACTCTGTGCGCTGTGTTTGACTTGTGAGCCTTCATTTCAGAACAATAAATGGAAAATGCTTTAGTTTGGTGAAAGTAAGGTTATTTTAAAGTAGATAATTTACCATTTTAATACTATGAGATGAGCTGATGTCGGCTGACCATTCAATTCTTTTGATGAAATTTTTTGTTGGGAGGAAAATGATGGAAGAGAAATTTATTTTGCTTTTATTTGAATATTGAGTACTAACAACTTATAATAAAACTACATGCAAGAAGTAAAAAATATTTTGAAATTTAGCAAAATAGCTACAGTATTCAAATATCTGAAGTTTTAATATGACGAGTCTTAGAACTTTAGACTTTAAGTGACAGTATATACATTATTCTTAATAGTCACACTTGATAATTCTGCTGGACCATAAGCAGCGAATCTAAAGTTGAAGATATTTATGTGACATGAATAGCCTGTGTTTTTAAATTAAATATTTTATATAAAATTTAGCTGTGTTTGACAGTTTTTCTAAATAGATTTCAGTTATATGTTTATATTGGGAGACTGGCTGGGAGGTCAGGGAAATTGTGATTAGAAACTACAAATTTGAACTATCTCGTGAATTATATTAAATGTAATTGCTGTTTTAGTAAACAGCAATAATTGAAATAGACCAGTATCACCTAGAAAATGTGTTGCTGATTAAACCACAACTCAAACACTAAGTTGCACCATTTATAAATCACTACCCAAGTTTAGAGTACTATATAAAATAAGTTCGTTAAAAAGAAATAGCATACATTAGGAAAACATTGATGTATTCTTTCATACCATTTAAAGCATTAGTGAGTTTAGCATTGAAGAATGGGGTTGGGAAATAGACTAATTCTGTCAATTATAATAACTGCAATAATCACGGAACATCTTGTGTGAAGAAACACAAAATATTGCTGAAGTTTGGGGGGGAAGATAAGTTAGATTGCAAATCACATGATGAACACAGCAAAGATGAGACCATTCACTTTTGTATATCTTCACAGAAAACTTTGAGCTAATGTTGCAGAGTCACAGTTAAACAACAAAACTCATTTAAAAGGTATTGGTTAAAATTGTGAGGTTGATTCAGAGCTTCATCGATCAATATATACATAGGTGGTGCCTATCAAGCACTGAGTACTAACTAGTTTTGTACTTAGGATGTTAGTTAAGAAGGTACAGTGGTGCACAGACAATTTTAAAACTGTCTAGAGAAGCTCGTGACGTTTGCTACTCTCAGCTCATCTCATTTAGGTAAAGGCAAGAAATTAAAAGGAGGGGCCAGAGAGAGATCATGGAGGTAGGGCATTTGCCTTGCATGCAGAAGGATGGTAGTTCGAATCCCGACATCCCATATAGCCCCCCGAGCTTGTCAGGAGTAACTTAACCCTGTGCACTGCTGGGTGTGATCCCCCCAAAAGAGAGAAAAAGTACCTTGGGGTCAGGTGTGGCCTGAAAACAAAACAATTACCTTTGTAAGATGCTTAAAGTCAAGTTGAATAGAGAAATTGGGTTTCTGGAAGGAAATAAATCAACTAAAAGCTCAAAATTGAGGACATTTAAGTATTGTGTCTGAGCTGTTGTTTGCGAAGGCTGTTTTGGGTGCAAGATCTGGATTTAAATGCTTCCAAATCTTATTGGTATTTCTAAGATCCAGTATTTAATTTTTTTTAAAATACTGTTAGTTCATGTTAGCATCTGTTCTTTTTTTTTTTTTTTTTTTTTGGTTTTTGGGCCACACCCTGTGACGCTCAGGGGTTACTCCTGGCTATGCGCTCAGAAGTTGCTCCTGGCTTCTTGGGGGACCGTATGGGACGCCGGGGGATCGAACCGCAGTCCGTCCTAGGCTAGCGCAGGCAAGGCAGGCACCTTACCTCCAGCGCCACCGCCCGGCCCAGCATCTGTTCTTAAAATCTGAACTGGATCCTCCAATAATTTAAAATAGTCTAGTCCGTTCCCATACTTTATACCTAAAAAAGTTTTGTCTAAATTCTGTAGTAAAATAGAGGCCGGAGAGATAGCAGAGGAAGGGCACCTGCTTAGCATGCGGCTGACTGGGATGGACCCGGGTTCAATTCCTGGTATCCCATATGGTCCCCTGAGCCTGCCAGGAGTGATTTCTGAGCATGGAGCCAGGAGTGGCCCCTGAGTGCTGTCGAGTGTGACCCAAAATAAAAATCTTAGTGCCAAACACAACATGGTTCTAACTTTTCTGTAAATAGACTTAAAATCTACATGTACATAAGTACAATCTCTTCATAATTGCTGGTCTAAGGAGTGCACTTAGAAGCTTTGGCTATATCCAAATAGTCCTCAGCAAAGGTCTGAGTTTCACATTCCTGCTAGTCTCAGTTATGCTGGTTATTTACATTAAAAATAAATCTTAACCAATAGATCAAGAAATAAAGTATTTTCATTTTGTTGGTAATGTTAAAATCAGTATTGATCTTTGTTTCTTAGAGCTCTTTATAGAAGGCAGCTATTTGTAAATTTTTAATTTTAAAATGACAGTATTGGGTTTTGATAAAAAGATTTAACCAAGTCTACGCATCTTTACTGTTTCTCCTTTGAAAATCTCTGCTCCAAGAATATATTGATTTTCTCACAAATATTTCTACACTTTGGCTTTCTACTTTTTTGTTTGGGGGCCACACCCAGCAATGCTCAGGGCTTACTCCTGGCTTTGCAATCAGCAATCACTCCTGGGCTTGGGGTACCATAGGAAGAGTTGTTCCGTCTATCCTAATTTTAATACTATACTAATATTGGAGTCTTTTTGCCTTTTAATTTATGTTCCATTTCTTCTGATTGCAAGAGTTCTAGCTGTAATTATGGCTTCAGTCTTTTTGGATCACTAATTTCAGTTCCTTGAACAGGAAAAACATAACAGGTGGAATTTCCACTTGTAGGGTGGAATTTTAAATGTTCCTTTTCTAGAATTTTACAAGATAGAATATAGGGCTGGCACAGGTGGGTGCGGGACTTGTTTCACAGCTGTCCTGTTTTATTTCCAGCACCCCGAACACTAACAGGAGTAATCCCTGAGCTTGAGTTGGCCTCCCAAATAAAATACAGATAATAAACGTTTTTTCAACAAAATTAGGACTTATTAGCTCACTGAGGCTTAATAAAAATGGTTATTTTAATTGGCTGCTTTCATTTTTTTCACATCGAATTAACAAACCGAACATTGTGGGGTCAAGGTGGCAATACAGTGGGTAGGACAGCACATGATTAAACTGGACTCCATTCCATCATTCCCTACACCCCCACAGTCCCCAGGAATGATCCAAGTGTCGAGTCAGGAGGAGTAAGCCCTGAGCACTACCAGGTGTATTTTTTTTTTTTTTTGCATTATTGTCATTACAAGAATACTTTTTTTCTTTTGGTTATTGATTTTAATATTCAAATTTCCTGAATATCCCAATACATACACACACACACACACACACACACACATATATATATAATCTTTATTTAAGCACCATGATTACAAATATGATTGTAGTTGGGTTTCAGTCATTAACAGAACACCCTCCTTTACCAGTGCAACATTCCCACTGCCAGTGCAGCCCCCCGGCTTCTTCCCAACCCTGGCCTGCACTTGAGACAGGCACTCTACGTCTCTCATTTAAGATCGTCATGATGTTGTCAGTGTATGTTGTTAGTTATTTCTCTAACTGCACCACAACTCTTTGTGGTGAGCATATTGTGAGTGGGTCTTTCAGGTCATCTGTTGTCTCTGAGGATTATACCAATAATGTCCTTAATTTTCCTTAAAACTCATAGGTGAATGAGACTATTCTGTGTCTCTCTCTCTTCCTCTGACTTATTTCACTCAGCTAGATTCCATGTACATCCATATATAAGAAAATTTCACAACTTCATCTCCTGATGGCTGCATAATATTGCAATGTGTAGATGTACTAGTTTCTTTAGTCATTCATCTGTTGAAGGGCATCTTGGTTGTTTCCAGAGTCTGGTTATTGTAAATAGCGCTGCAATGAATATAGGTGGGAGGAAGAGATTTTTGAATTGTATTTTGTGTTCCTAGGGTAATATCCCTAGGAGTGGAATAGCTAGATCATATGGGAGCTCTATTTCCAGTTTTTTGAGGAATCTCCGTATTGTTTTCCATAAAGGCTGGAGTAGATGGCATTCCCACCAGCAGTGAATGAGAGTTCCTTTCTCCCCATATCCCCACTGGCACTTATTGTTCTTGGTCTTTGTGATGTGTGACAGTCTCTGTGGTGTGAGATACCTCATTGTTTTGATTTGCATCTCCCTGATTAGTGATTTGGAGCATTTTTTCATGTGTCTTTTAGTCATCTGTATTTTTTTGAGAAAGTTCATTTCTTGTCCCCATTTTTTTATTTTTTGGGTTTATATATTTTGTTTTTGTTTTGGGCCACACCCAGCGGTGCTCATGGGTTACTCCTGGCTGTCTGCTCAGAAATAGCTCCTGGCAGGCACGAGGGACCATATGGGACACCGGGATTTGAACCAACCACCTTAGGTCTTGGATCGGCTGCTTGCAAGGCAAACACCGCTGTGCTATCTCTCCAGGTCCAGTTTATATGCTTTTTCTTGTTAAGTTCTGTCAGTACCTTGTATATTTTTTATATTAGCCCTTTGTCTGATGGGTATTGGGTGAATAGTTTCTCTCATTCTGTGGTGGGCTTTGTATTCTAGTCACTATGTCCTTTAAGGTGCAGAAGCTTCGTAGCTTAATATAGTCCCATCTTTTTATCTCTGTGTCCACTTGTTTGGAGAGTGCAGTTTCCTCCTTAAAGATGCCTTTAGTCTCAATGTCATGGAGTATTTTACCTACATGTTATGTATACCTCATGGTTTCAGGCTAGATATCAAGGTCTTTAATACATTTGGATTTGAACTTTGTGTATGGTGTTAGATGGGGGTCTGAGTTCGCTTTTTTGTTGATTAACCAGTTGTGCCAACACCATTTGTTGAAGAGGCTTTCCTTGCTCCATTTTGGATTTCTTACCCTTCTTTCAAAGATTAGTTGATTGTATGTCTGGGGAACATTCTCTGAATACTCAAGTCTGTTCCACTGATCTGAGGATCTGACTTTATTCTAATACCTTGCTGTTTTAGTAACTATTGCTTTCTTTTTTTTTTTTTTTTTTTTTTTGGATTTTGGGCCACACCCAGTAACGCTCAGGGGTTACTCCTGGCTTGGGGGACCATATGGGACACCGGGGGATCGAACCGCGGTCCGTCCAAGGATAGCGCAGGCAAGGCAGGCACCTTACCTTTAGCGCCACCGCCCGGCCCCAACTATTGCTTTCTAATACAATTTAAAATTGGGAAAAGTAATGCCTCCCATATTCCTTTTCCTTTAGTTATTTGTGGGTGTTTATTGTTCCAAATGAATTTCAGGAGTGTTTGATCCACTTCTTTGAAAAATGCCATGGGTATCGTTAGAGGGATTGCATTAAATCTATACAAAGCTTTGGAGAGTATTGCCATTATAATGATATTAATAGTGCTGATTCATGATCAGTGACTCCTTGTGTCCTCTCTTACTTCTTGAAACAAGGTTTTGTAGTTTTCTTTGTATAGGTCTGGTCCTTCACCTCTTTAGTTGACTCTAAGAAATCTGAGTTTGTGTGGCACTAATGTGAATGGGATTTTTTTTTAATGTCTATTCTCTATCATTGTTTTTAAGAAGGCCATTTACTTTTGAGTGTTAAATTTGTAGCCTGCAACTTTGTTACATGAATCTATTGTTTCTAGAAGCTTTTGGACAATCTTTAGGGTTTTCTAAATATAGTACCATGTCATCTGCAAACAATGAGAGCTTGACTTCTTCCTTTTTTATCTGGATGCCCCAGGTATGTTTTCTTGATCCTTTCCCTTTAAGCCCTTCTCTCCCCCACTCCACTATATAAGGTCAAATTCATTTTTTTTAATCCTTTTAGTTTTTGGTTTTTTGGGCCACACTTGGTGGTGCACAGGGGTTATCCTGGTTGTGCTCAGAAATCGGTCCTGGCTTGGGGGACCATATGGGATGTCAGGGAATTGAACCGTCCTACGTCAGCTGCGTGCATGGCATATGCCCACCACTGCTCCAGCTCCCAATATAAGGCCACATTCTCTAATGACAGCTACTCCAGTAGGTGGTCTTGACATAGGATTGTGTAATAATGAACTTCTGTAAGGTTTTCTGGCCTTTCTGGCCTGCCTGGCACTTTGTAAAAGGTAATGCCTTGCATCATATACCAAACAGACTCCTGTAAGCTAGAGGACTAACTGAACAGCATGGATAACTTTGCTTCTGGTAAAAATAAAGGAATAAAGCAATCTTTGGAGGGCGACTGAAGATAGGAGGATTTGGTATTGAATTTCCATCAGTTTAGTTGATTTTTGTTTCCTGTTCAGGCTGTTTTAATATTCCGTTTTCTTTTGTCAATAAACATGCCACACATTCTACACATAGGTATCTGCTTTTGCAACTAGATGCACATTATTTTTAACTGGGAGTTTGCATAATGGGCTTAGGGCATTTGCGTGTGATCCTCATTGCATAAGTTGGACAAAGCAAGATATCATTTGTACCACATGATCAAACCAAGAAAATAGTACTGCTGTTTTATTACATATACTTCATCATTCATATTGTTGATATACAAATTATGGCCTGATCTGATATCCTTGTATTGGGCTAAGTTGTTGAGAAGTCCTGCGGTCAGTTTTCTGGCTATTCATATTTTTCTATGTAACTTTCAGCCTTAAATCACTTTCCCCAAATGTCCTATTAGGGTTTTTTTTTTTTTTAAGAAACATTAAGTTTTAATTTACTTAGGGTTTCTTTCTATTGCAAACATTTTTTGCATGTTTCCATTAAAAATGTTTCCTTATACAAAGTGTGTTGTTTCTAGGAATGGATTCTTCACAAGCATTACTTCCTGTATTTTGCGGTACATGGGAACAAAATCCATAGCTTGTACAAAGCATGTTCAAGAATCACATCCTTGGCTCTAGTAATGTATTTAAACAGGCACTGCTTATGAGGAAGCTGTCATGTGCCTTATTTTGTTTTGAACCACACTGCATCATGATGGGGGCTGCTCCTGGCAGTGTCAACATTCTTGGCAGTACATGAGGGCTCATGCAGTCTGGGATCAGACCTCCCATATGCTTTGCATGTGCCTATTCCATGTGCCTACTAAGCTCCATTGTCCACCATTTTTACAATTAAACTACAAATTAGAATACTTTAACATGCTAAGAATATTCACAAAATCTATTTATTAGAATCAGATGTTACTCATGTTTATTCACAAGGGATATTAGGTTTTGATAGCTTAAAGAATGTTAAAATTTTGATTTAGAATAATTTACATACCGTATATACACACATGTATACTAAGAATTACTATCTGTATTTGAAGATGGATGCTGTTTTACGTACAATAAGATATTCTTGGCTTCTGTCTTGAATTTTTTTTTCTCATGTTTTTCTTGTGTTCCACTCTCTCTTCCCCCTGGAAATTATCTTATAGTCCTTACATTCAAAATTTAGTACAGAATTGTATTTAATCTCAATGGCTTATATTTACATAACTACTATATCCTTTTTGTGTATTTTATCCTTGATTAGCTAGGATTAGCCCGTTTTTCTACCTCCTCTGCCCACCCACTAATGATTATTTCAGCAATTTTTTTTGTTTGTTTTTTGGGTCACACCTGGCAGCACTCAGGAGTTACTCCTGGCTCCATGCTCAGAAATCGCCCCTGGCAGGCTCAGGGGACCATAAGGGATGCCAGGTTAACCGTAATCTCTGCATGAAAGGCAAACAAACACCTTACCTCCATGCTATCTCTCCAGCCCCTTTCAGCACCTTACTTTATTACTACTCTTATTTATTTTTACTTCTTGAATTGTAAATTTAATCCAGTGTTTTTTTCTTTTCTAAATAAAACCCCAAAACTTTTTTCTTTCTTTTGGTTTTGGGTCATGCCTCACAGCGCCCAGGTCTTACTACTAGCTCTGTGCTGAGAAGTCGCTCCTGACAGGCACGGGGGAGCATATGGGATGCCAGGATTCAAACCAGTCCTGGGTTGGCTGCGTGAAAGGCAAACGCCCTACCACTGTGCTATCTCTCTGGCCCCTCCAAATCACTGTAATTAAATTATGCTGATAATTTGATTCTGTCCATCCCATAGGTTAAAAATGCTGTGATCCTCATTGTTTTCTAAATACTATGTGGCTGCAAATATGGTTGCTTCTTGATTAAAAAAAAGGCAACTGTACACACACACACACACACACGATTGCTTCGTTGACATAGATAACTAGCACACACACGGTTGCTTCTTTGATATAGACAATCTCTCTCTCCTCTCTCTCCCCCCCCCTCTCTCTCTCTCTCTCTCGGCCTCACTACTCAGGTTGCTCCTGGCAGTGCTCAGGGAACCCTATGCAGACACACTCTGGCTGACTGTGTAGTTCAGGTCTCAGCTATCTCCAGACCCTATATTTTATTCTGTAGATTAGTTTTTATTGTAATATGGTTTTTGTTACCTGTATTCAGTGTAAGTGGTCTACTTTAGGCCTGTTAAGCAGTTTTGTAAACACTTCAGAGATGCTAGAGGGGTGTGTACGTTGGCTCGTTTTGAGGCAAAACCTGGGAGTTACTCATGGCAGCCTCAGAGGACCTGGGATGCTGGGAATCAAACTCAGCTGGGCCATGTGCTAGGCAAAAGACCCTATCCACTGCTATCGCTTATTTTTATTTTATTTTGGTTTTGGGGTCACACCCAGCAGTGCTCAGGGGTTACTTCTGCTCCATGCTCAGACATCACTCCTGGTAGACTTGGGAGACCATTTGCGATGCTGGAATTCAAACCAATATCCTTCCTGGGTCGGCTGCATCCAAGGCAATCGCTCTACAGCTGTGCTATCACTCCAGCCCCATCACTCGGTTTTTAAAAATCTTCAAGCTTTTTATTTTATTTAGTTGTATCACGGTACTAATTTACACAACTTTTTGTCTTATTCGCAGTTTCTTGCCTCTTTATTTTTATATTTTTGCCTTACCCTCATTTCTTGCCTCTTTACAGCCACCACCAAAGTACATAAATCCACTTATCACTGTCCAGTGAACTCTCATTTTTTCTTTAATTAAAAAGTGAACCACAATGAGTTACACAGTTAAAGTTGCTGCTGACTGAGTTTCTGTCATACAATATTCCAACACTCATCACATTTCTCACCATCAGTGTCACCAGTTTAACTTCCCACTGGCCCCCAGTCTACCTTCTATGGCAGATTTTTGCTTTTTGGGTCACACCTGGCAGCGTTCAGGAGTTACTCCTGGCTCCACACTCAAAGTCACTCCTGGCAGGCTTGATGGACCATATGGCATGCCTCGATTCTAACCACAGTCCTTTTGCATGCAAGGCAAATGCCATACCTCCATGCTATCTCCCTGGCCCTATGGCAGGTATTTTTAATGTTCTCTTTCTTCCTTTTAGGCACTAGGTTTGCAGTACTGTTACTTAAGGGATATTATGCATATCACTACACCCTTTCAGCACCAGTTCTTGCCCAGATTGATCATTTACAACTATCATTGTCCTAGTGGTTCTTCTCTGCCCTAACTACACCTCTCCCCACCTTTGTGGCAGACCAGTCTTAACCCTTGTCTCTCTTGTCTTTGAGTACTATTAACATAGTTTTTTGTTTGTTTTGGTTCTTGGGTCATAACCGGCAGCGCTCAGGGGTTACTCCTGGCTCTATGCTCAGAAATCGCTGCTGGCAGGCACCAGGGACCATATGGGATGCCGGGATTCGAACCACTCCCCTTCTGCATGAAAGGCAAACGCCTTACCTCCATGCTATCTCTCCAGCCCCTCGGGGGACCATATGGGATGCTGGGAATCGAACTGAAGACCATTTGGGGTTGGCTGTGTGCAAGTCAAATGCCCTTAGCAAATTTCAACAGCTGCATAGTATAATTCCATCGTGTGGAATTGTAGATGAGTGAATCAGTCTATCCACTCCTCTGTTCTCAGCAATTAAATTGCTTCCAGATTCTAGCTATTGAGAATGTAATAGCAAATGCTTTTTCTGCATTGTTTTGGGTCTATAGGGTATATTCCCAGGAGTTCTAGTTTTTTTCTATGTCCATAATGTTTTCAAAAAAGGCTGGACCAGTTTAAGTCCTTACTAGCAGTGAACAAGAGTCCTTTTTCCTTGCATCTGTACCAACACTGGTTGTTCTTGTTCTTTTTGATGTTTGCCAAGTTCCTGAGGTTGAGTATCGAATTGTTGATTTGCAGCTCCTTGATTAGTGATATGGAGCATTTTCATGTATCTTTGGCTATTTGTAATTCTTCGAGGAGTTTCTGCTCATCTTTTCTCTTCATTTTTTGATAGAGTTGGATGCTTTTCTGTAAAGTTCAACCAGTGTCTTATAAATCTTTGATATTAACTCCTAATCAGAAGATTGTTGGGTAAATAATCTCTCCAATCTGTGCCAGTTATTGTATCCTAGTCATCATTTCCTTTGGAACTTTGTTTTTTCTGGGTCACACCTGGCAGCACTCAGGGGCTATTCCTAGCTCTACGCTCAGAAATCGCCCCCCTGCAGGCTCGGGGGGGCCATATGGGATGCCGAGATTTGAACCACCGTCCTTCTGCACGAAAGGCAAATGCCTTAACTCCATGCTATCTCTCTGGCCTCATCCTTTGGAACTCTTTAATTCAGAAAAGGTGTGTGGGTTTTTTTTTTCTCCCTATACTATTCAACCCACTTTGTTGTTGCTTTGATTTGGGGCCACACCCAACTTGTATTCAGTGCTTAAAAGCAGATCTGTGAACAGGGAACACTACAGGTGAGAAATGGGGACCATGAGGATGGAACCCAGGGCAACTATATGTAAGGCAAATGTCCTATCTACTGTACTGTCAACCCCATAGATCCAATTTCTTAGAGATGGCTGGAGTCCATCCTTAGGTCTCATACAAGCTACATCCCTTTTGGGGGCTCAGAGGTAGCATGGAGGTAGGACATTTGCCTTGCATGCAGAAGGAAGGTGGTTTGAATCCCAGCATACCATATGGTCCCGAGCCTGCCAGGAGCGATTTCTGAGCGTAGAGCCAGGAGTAACCCCCGGGCACTGCCAGGTGTAACCCAAAAACCAAAAAATAAACAAGCTACACTCTTTCCCCTACTATATCAGTTTTATTATTGCTGCACTCACATGGTCTCCTATTAACTTTATGCCTTTTTTTCTCTACCCTTTTAATGCTATCAGTTATTTTTGTTTTTGATCTTTTGCTAAACAAATTTTAGAAATCTTTTTAAAACTGTATTTGGGGGCTTCTGATTTATAATATCATATCCTATTTTCCATACAGCTATAAATATTTCAAAATTACAGAAACATTTATTGAATTGAGTAACTTCAGAAATGAGTTCCTATTATTCATTTTATTTGTGGAAGATTTTTAAACTCATTTTAAATAGTACCTTTAATCATAGTTGTTATATTGTAATTTCCAACAGGCATATTTGGGGTGAAATTTTAGACATTAATTTAAAATCAGGAAAGAACAATACCCACTTGTACCATTTGTAGTTATTGTCTAGTATGGAGCATCTTATGGCAGGTCTTTGTTAGGGGAAAAATAGAGGTTTGGGCTAGAAGGATAGCACACTGGGTAGGGTTTTTGCTTTGCTCACAGTTAACCTGGTCTCATGCCCCGGAATCCTCTATGATCCACTGAGCCTGCTCAGGGTGACTTCTGAATACAGAGCCAGGAGTAACCCCTGAACACTGCTGGGTGTGGACCAAAATTCCCCCAAAAGAAGGGGCTTAATTGCAGACTATTATAACATTTACAGAAAAAGATCTGTATTAACATAAAAACAAGCAAGTTACTAAAAATATTTGTATAGAAAAACAACACACTATTCATATAAATAATAAAGAGCCAGTAGTAGCTATGATAATGCTGAAATAAACATTTAGACTGTGCTACCAGATAAAATTACTTGGAAAACTAATTGGTTAGTTACAAGGAATCAAAGTCAAGATGTGGCAGTTTGGAAAGAAAAAAAACACATTTTAATGTGCCTAACAAACATTAAAATTCTTGAGGGAAGAAAAACTTTCAGCTAGCAATTACACTTTGAGAATGTTATTTAGAAATGATCCATATGTCATTTATAAAGTAGCATGAATAAACATATTTAAGAAAATAGTTCAGGAACATGAGGACAATTTGGCTGCAACATGTCACAACTGACTGCCAAGATTGATTTGGTGATCTGGCTGGCTAGGTGGGTGTCCCACTTTCTCACCATTCAATGTGTGTCCTTCTCTAAGCTGCTTGATCATCAGTTCAAGAGGATTAACTTCCATGAATAGACAGACTGTTCTCTGGATGAGGGTCTAAGAGTAGTTGTGCTCCCCTTTGAGAACTTCAAACAAGCCCTCAAGAAAATAGTTTAGGATTTGGAGATAGTACAGCAGTAGGGTATTTGCCTTGCATATGGCTGGCCTGTTATCAAACCCTAGGACTACATATGATCCACTGAGTTCTGTCAAGAATGACTAACCCCATAGAACAGAGCCAGGAGTAAGCACTGATCACGCCCCCCCCACCAAGAGATTACTATCGTATATAAAACATGACTCCATTTGAAGAAATATGCCATCAAAACTGCATTAAAAAGAATTGTAAACCCAAAAGTGTGTGTGGTAATAAAACATGGTAGCAAGTTAAGCTTTAGATTTAAGTTCAAATTCTCAGTTTTTATATTCATGTATAAACATGTATCTACATTTTAAAGATCTAGTAAGAATAGTGCTAGTCATTAATATATCCTATGAATTAATATATCCTATTATTAATGATTGGGTAGGACAGTTATGAATGGGGTACTGTTTTCTTCACTGAATCTTTTTTTTAAGTTTAGAAAAACTTATATTTAGGGCCCGGAGAGATAGCACAGCGGTGTTTGCCTTGCAAGCAGCCGATCCAGGACCAAAGGTGGTTGGTTCGAATCCCGGTGTCCCATATGGTCCCCCATGCCTGCCAGGAGCTGTTTCTGAGCAGACAGCCAGTAGTAACCCCTGAGCACTGCCAGGTGTGGCCCAAAAACCAAAAACCAAAAAAAAAAAAAGAAAAGAAAAACTTATATTTAACTTTGAAATTCCTTTAAATAGGACATTAGTCAACAAATTGTAGTACTTGCTCTACAGGATTTACACAGAACAAAAAATTTTAATTTTGTCTTATGTTTAGTCTGTCTTAAATATCTGAGATACTTGATTCATGGTGAACTAACTACAGTATTTTATTTTTATTGTTTTGGAGCATACATGTAGCAGTATTTGGATCATATTTGGTGCCAGTAATCAAATTAGGATGGCCACGTGCAAGGAAGGATCTTTAGCCTCCGTGCCTCTAGACTTAATTTCTTTAAACACTGGTTTATAATCTTCAATTTCCAAGAAATATTTATTTCTGTTTCCTTTGGAAGAGATTATATACTTCATTGCTGAAGGAAGTGGGATAAACAATTTACTGAAACTGAGGTCTCGGTCTTGGGCCCGGAGAGATAGCACAGCGGCGTTTGCCTTGCAAGCAGCTGATCCAGGACCAAAGGTGGTTGGTTCGAATCCCGGTGTCCCATATGGTCCCCTATGCCTGCCAGGAGCTATTTCTGAGCAGACAGCCAGGAGTAACCCGAGCACCGAAAGCACCACTGGGTCTGGCCCAAAAACAAAAAACAAAACAAAACAAAAAAAGAAACTGAGGTCTCTTCATCAAAAGCTCAAATGGTCTCAGGCCACACAACATTTTCACCTGTTGGCATCAGAATTTACTGTTGATCTTTTATTTCAAATTATATTTTAAATCGTGTGAATACAAGTACATTAATTGCAGTGAATGAGCTCATTTCCAACAGGCATATTTATTCCTATACAATCACTGCCACAGGCAAAACAGAGAACATGTCATTTTAGAAGTCAGTTCCCACATTTCTCACTTCTATTATTTTTTATTAAGGAACTAATCTGGGTCAGTGGCATGTCATGCAAATGCTTCATTTATTTTTCCTTTTTGGGTCACACCCAGCGGCACCCAAGGGTTACTCCTGGCAGAAACTGGGGACCATATGGGATGCCCAGATTTGAAACACTGTATGTCCTGGTTCGGCTGCGTACAAAACAAACGCCCTACTGCTGTGCTCTCTCTCCAACCTATTCAAGTACTTTACATTTATACAATCTTTCTGGTTCTTCTCAAAATTTTTAAGTGGGTCAGTCTTTAAGAGTTCCTATTCTAGGGGCCGGAGAGATGGCATGGAGGTAAGGCATTTGCCTTGCATGCAGAAGGACGGTGGTTCAAATCCCGGCATCCCATATGATCGATCCCCCAAGCCTGCCAGGAGCGATTTCTAAGTTTAGAGCCAGGAGGAACCCGAGAGCTGCCAGGTGTGACCCAAAAACAAAAAAATTCCTATTCTAGGCTGGAGAGCTAGCATAACTAGTGGTAGGGCGTTTTCCTTGCATGCAGCTGAACCAGGGCAGATAAGTGGTTCGAATCCCAACATTCCATATGGTCTCCTGTGCCTGCCAGGAGCCATTTCTGAGTGCAGAGCCAGGAGTAGACCCTGAGTGCTGCCGGGTATGACCCAAAAATTTATTATGAAGTATTGAAAAGAAATAAGAAAAACTATCTGTACTCCATAGTTAGACTTTTTTTTTTTGTTTTTGTTTTTGGGCCACACCCAGTGACACTTAGGGGTTATTCCTGGGTATGTGCTCAGAAATTGCTTATGGCTCAGCGGACCATATGGGACAACGGGGATTGAGTCAGGTCCTTCCTTGGTCAGCCTTGTGCAAGGTAAACATCCTATTGCTGTGCTATCAATCTGGCCCCTAGACTTTTAAAATCTCTTAACATTGACCCAATTTGGATAGCTTAGTCACAAACCTACCTTACTCATACGATCACTCGAAATCTTGACTCAACTCTTATCTAAAATTATTACTATCATGGGTAGAGTTGCTACTTTCTGAGGCACGAGACACATGCAGCAATGCTCATGTTATTCATGGCATTGCACTTAAGAATTATTCCCAGGTGTGCTCAAGTAACCCTGCGGGATGGGAATAATAGTGAGTCATGTGCAAGGCAAGGACCCTACCCACTGTACTCTCTCTGGCCCTGTATTTGCTTTTTTTTTTTTTCTTCCATAAATACATTTCATCTTTCAGGCTTTAAATTGTTTTTATTTAAGCCAGTCAAATTGAGCAGTGGGGGGGTTATATACCAACTTTTGTGATACTTACATTAGTAAGTTCTGATAAACCACTGCCATCGGACCAGCTAGGCTTTACATTTTTATTTTATTTTATTTTTTTTTTGGTTTTTGGGTCACACCTGGCAGTGCTCAGGGGTTATTCCTGGCTCCAGGCTCAGAAATTGCTCCTGGCAGGCACAGGGGACCATATGGGGCGCCGGGATTCGAACCGATGACCTCCTGCATGAAAGGCAAACGCCTTACCTCCATGCTATCTCTCCGGCCCCAGGCTTTACATTTTTAGACATTCTTTTCTTCAGAGAAATACTGCAGCAGGTAAAGTGCTTGCCTCAATTCAATCCCTAGCATCCCTTATGTCCCCTCTAAGCAATATCCAAACACAGGAGTAAGTCCTGAGAACCTTGAGCAGGATGTTATCTCGCACAATTATTAATTTTTGGTTTGAGTCTATACTCGGCGGTGATCAGTGGATCAAACCCAGGTGGTTGTGTGCAAGGCAAACACCCTATCAGTGCGCTGTAGCTCTGGTCCCACAAAATTTTTATATTTTATCAATTAGCTTTAATGTGAATTCTATTGGAGTGATATAGCACAGCGTGGAGGGCATTTGTCTTGTACTGTGGCTAGCCAGGGTTTGATCCCCAGCATTCTATATGGTCCCCCATGCCTGTCAGTAGTGATTCTTGAGTACAGCCAAGAGTAACCCCTGAGCACCAGCAGGTGTGGTCCCCCAAACAAAATCACGCTCAATAAAAGTTCTAAAATTATTTACATTGTCTAATTCTCTTACAAGCAGTAATAAAGCTTATTTTTTCAAAAACATAGCTTCTAGTTTGACATCAAAAATTATTTAACTCTCTTGCTTTTTCATTATTAATCTTTCATTCCTCCAAAAAAAGAGGCTTTTGTCTTATTGATTTTATCAAGCTGGTTTCCCATTTCACCATTTTCTGTTTTGGTTTTTGGCCATACAAAGCTGTGCTCAGGCATCACTCCTGGTGGTAACAAGGGGACCATATGGGGGTGCAGATTGAACCTATGTCAGCACCCTACCCAATGTATTATCACTTTGGCCAGTAACAAACTATTTTTTAAAGCAAATTATTTTAAATTTTATATTTTGGTTAAAAACCATGTTGTTCAAAATCTTTGAAATAGGTGATTTTGACATTATGAAAGTTGTAGGGTCCAGAGAGTTAATACAGAGTTTTAAGTTTTGCATACACTAACCCTGGTTCAATCCCCAGCACCACAAATAGTTTCCCCAAGTACCACTGATAGATTACACTTTGTTTTACTCAAAACGAAGATCAATCCTGGTTTCCTTATATATGTTTGTTTACAACTTGGTTTTACCCCAAAGAGACTGTTTCATGTCCACTGGGATGGAACTGGCTCAGGATAGCTTGAGCTCTCTGTCCTATTACTCACCTGGTGATGGTCTCTGTACTCAAAAATGACAGTTCAATAAAAACTCAGGGGTTGGACAACCTAGTATGCCTGGAGCCCAGAGTTGGTCTTATGCCAGAAAGGATATGGTCTCCTTGTATTTAGGCCTAGGTTTTTCCTTTCCATTTCCTCTATATTTTGCTGGGTTTATGCAAACTGGGTCTATGCACAATAACACCATTTTTTTACTGTATTTCTTTAATTCATTCTAAAAAGAGTAAATTAAGAGCTTGGGTCAGAGAGATAGCATGGAAATAGGGCATTTGCCTTGCATGCAGGTCAGTGGTTCAAGTCCCAGCGTCCCAGATGGTCCCCCGAGCCTGCCAAGGAGCGATTTTTTTTTTTGTGGTTTTTGGATTACACCCGGCAGTGCTCAAGGGTTATTCCTGGCTCCATGCTCAGAAATTGCTCCTGGCAGGCACGGGGGACCATATGGGACACCGGGATTCGAACCGATGACCTTCTGCATGAAAGGCAAACGCCTTACCTCCATGCTATCTCTCCGGGCCCCAGGAGCGATTTCTGAGGATAGAGCCATGAGTAATCCTGAGGGCTGTTGGGTGTGACTCCCCCCCAAAGTAAAACATGGGAGACATAGCATAGCAGGGTAGGGCATTTGCCCCCCGCATCCCATACCAAAAAAAAAAAAAAAAGAGCTTACTAGCTTACTTCTGTTAGTGCTTTAATGAGTTCATTGGTGATTCAATTTTCAAAAATATACTTGCTATTAAACTTTTTCTTCTTTCCTTTCTCTTCCATCTTTTTTGTTTTGTTTTGTTTTGGGCCACACTCGGCGGTGCTCAGGAGTTACTCCTGGCTGTCTGCTCAGAAATAGCTCCTGGCAGGCACGGGGGGGGGGGGGGGGGGGGGGGACACGACCATATGGGACACCGGGATTCGAACCAACCACCTTTGCTCCTGGATCCTCTTCCATCTCTTTAGTGTTTCTATTTTTTAATAACTTTGCTTTGATCATCTTGAAACAAATGTATTATGATCAGTTATGTGATGCTTTTTTTAAAATAAACTTACTTAAAAAAAAATGACAGTTCTGGCAGGCAGCTTTCCCTTGATATGAGGTAGTAGATTGCCAGACTACATGTTTCACCCTTACAGCATAGTTTGAATTATTTTGTGCAGTCACTCTGCTTCAGACCCATTCACCTGAGGTTAGAAATGCAGTGCGGGGGATCTAACAGGCTACCATGTGTGACACTGTCAAGATTATCCCCTCAACAAAAAAATCGAAATATTTAACAATGAAATATTTACTTGAGAGAAAATGTAGGTGTCTTTGTTTCTTTCCTTTCAAATTCTGTTTCATGTTTATCTCTAGTAAATATTTTCTAAAAATTCCCATGCTAATTAGGAATCTGAACCTTTTAATGATCATGTTATTTTTCTTTTCTAAACAAGCACATTTCTAGAAACTTTTCTAACTTTTTATAAAAAACAATTTTCAAATTTATGTTATTATTGAAGTATTTGGATTTACTTTAAATTTTTACTTTTTTCTAATTTGTTTTGAATTTATACCCTTTATCACCCACCTTTGCAGGTTTGAGATTCACTAAGATTTTTGTTTTTTTGGGCTACACACAGCGGCACTCGGAGATACTCCCAGCCTGCACTCAGAAATTGCTCCTGGCTTGGAGGGCCAAATGGGATGCTGGGGATCAAACCTGTGTCCTTCCTGGGTCAACTGCATGCAAGGCAAAAATCCTACCACTGTGCTACCACTTCAGCCCCAGATTAAAATTTTTGATCAGTCTGTAATTTGGAAAGTAACAATTATTCCTTTTTTACATTTTGAGTCAATATAAAAATATCTTTATCCTATACTTTAAAACTGCCATGAGAAGCAGCAGAGAGCACAAGAGTAATGGAGTAGCAAGTGACTGACCCTAGTTGGATCCCAGTGTCCCCTATGGTCATGAACACAGAACTGGGAGTCAACCCTGAGCACCTCTCAGTGTAGCACAAAATCCAACCAACTGTACAGAACTTCAAAGGCATTCCTTGCTATGTTAATATCTAAAGTAAATGATTAAGGTATCTAACTAAAAGAGAAAAGGCAACAAAACCTCTTCTAAGACTAATTTACATAAACTTCTTGTGAAAAATTTTATTTAGCTTTTGTTCAAGTTTGAAAAGTTAGGCTTCTTACAAAATTAGAGTAAAAAGGGCCCGGAGAGATAACACAGCGGTGTTTGCCTTGCAAGCAGCCGATCCAGGACCAAAGGTGGTTGGTTCGAATCCCGGTGTCCCATATGGTCCCCCGTGCCTGCCAGGAGCTATTTCTGAGCAGACAGCCAGGAGTAACCCCTGAGCACCGCCGGGTGTGGCCCAAAAACCAAAAAAAAAAAAAAAAAAAAAAATCAGAGTAAAAATTCCAAACCAAGGTATTTTTTGGGGGGGGGGTCACAATCGGTGGTGCTCAGGGGTTGGTTACTCCTGGCTCTAAGCTCAGAAATCACTTCTGGCAGGCTTAGGGAACCATATGGGATGCCAGGATTTGAACTGCTGTCCTTCTGCATGAAAGGCAAATGCCTTACCTCCATGGCATCTCTGGCCCCCTCAAAGCTTTATTTTATAAAAGCAAATTAACTGTATGTCCCAGATTTTTCTTTGAGGATATTTAGTTAATATAGATCTATGTAGGTATATATGTATATATATGCATATAACTAAATATATAAGTAGTTCATGGTATTTATTTTCTAGGGAGTGGGCGTGGGGACATACAACACTCAAGGTTTACTCCTATCTCTGTGCTCAGGGATCAACTCATGGCTTTTGCTCACCATAAGCAGTGATCAAATCTGGGTCAGCACGTGAAAAGCATTTTAACCCCTATGCTATCTCTCTGGCCCATTTTATTTTTTCATCAAACTTAAGACAGTCTTATAATTGATGGCTTATCCTAATTTTAGTTGGTAATGTCCTTGTTGAGTGGTTCATATGAATCATATGTAATAGTGTCATAAAGTAAATTAAAATTTGACTGGAAATTAAAAGCAAAGAAGATATGTGGGTGATTAGTACTAAGGTAAGGCTTATACAAAGTAAACTTATTATTAGAGCAAAACCCATAATACATTTCTATTAATTTCAATTTAAATTTGTAATAATAAAAAACAAATAGTTGAGTGACAATAGCAGACTTGAGATGGGTAAAAAATTAGCAAGTATTTATAGAACTTAATAAGGAACAATTTTTCTAAGAATTTTAGAAATGCTCAGAAAATATGAATCCATTAACTCAAGTTTCCTTTCAGTTATCTTCTTTCTTTAATTTTATTTGGGGGGGGGGTGTTGGAAAACCATATAGGATTCGAACCACCGACCTTCTGCATGCAAGGCAAATGCCCTATCCATGCTATCTCTCCGGCCCCTTGACTTTATTTTTCAACTTGGCCAACAGGTCTTTATTCAGGACCTTATCACCTGTAAAAACAAGCTATTTACGGAGGTATTTTCTTTAAACTACTGGAGGAGGGACTGAAGTCATAGTGGGTAGGAAACTTGCTTGCAGCAGACCAGAGTTTGATATCTCGCATCACATATGGTCCTCCGAGCCTGACAAAAGTGATTCCTCAATATAAAACTAGGAGTAACCAAGTATCACCAGGCATGTCACCAAAAATAAAATCAACAAGGGGAGGGAGGTTACTAGTATCTGTTTATATTAAGAAGGCAGAACAGTTATATCTGAGTTTTCCTCAGTGCAAATTCCTAAGCACAGCCAGGTGTGATCCCAAACCCAACCAATCTTGCCCATCTGATATTCTTTGTATCTATTAGAACAGCAAATAGAATGGAATATGACTAAATAGTGATCTCAAAAGTGTTAAAAGCCTGTGTTTAGGCTTCACTGTCTCTACAATCACATATCAGTATTGAAACAAAGGGTGTGAGGTGTGTACGTATTAAGGTCTCACTGCTTAGAGAAAATGTAAGTATAGAGAATGCTATCTTCCCAGAGAATGACTGAGTTCAAAATGTTCTTTTCACAAAGGAAGTGATTTGAGACCATTAGTGACCATCGTCCTTGATCTTAAGACAAAAAGGACCTCACAAAAAAGGAAGTTGTGTGGATGAGATTCAGACATAGGCAATGGATAGGCCTGCCTTTACCCATCTCAGTTAAATGAGTAAAAAGATCTCGTTTTATTTCAGTGTTTTAGTGAGTTTCTGTGGCTTCCGATCAAACTGCAATGCACTTTTACAAAAATAACTATTAAAATATACACGAAGTACCATTATTCTGAACCTTTACTCTCTTTCCTGTGAACAAATATAGAACTGTCTATGTCTTCTGTTCAATGGTTTGCAATTTCATTTTCAAAAGTAGTATGCAAAGTCCTTATCTAAAATATTTAGAAATTACAATGCATGATTTATATTCTACTTCTTTAGCATCTTAACAAGACATTATAACTAGAATGTTTTATTTTAATACAGTAAGTATAACGAAATATATAAACCGACTGTTAAATATCTAGATATTGTAAACTTCTAAAATAGGGTAGGCACTTCCAGAGCACTCAATTTTGCAAATCATCCTACAACATGTCTTGTCTTGTATGGAAAGTACTTGCCATAGTAAAAGTATCACGAAGTCCCAACTAAATAGTCAAAGCCATCATCTCAGTTAAATTTATTCACACCATTTTGTCCAAGTTGTTTCTGACTCAGGAAGTTTCCAGGTGAATTTCGGGAATGTTAACAAAAGTATCTTCCTTTTTTGCCTGTGCATGTCTGAGTATTGCCGTATTGTTGGCTTATGTCCACTACAGACACTGGTTCTAGGCCAGCCCAAGGGTCTTCAAGCATTGAAGGCTTAAAATAACTTTCCAACTCATTAGACATTCTTTTTTCTCTACCACGCCCTGATCCAAATGGTGTAGATGTCCTTGGAGAACCCTTTAGGAAGAAAACCATCAGTTATAAAAACATTTAGCAGAGATAAATGGAACTTTCTTTAAAAACCTGAGGAGATAGTATTGCTATGTTAAAAGCTGTGTCTCGAGC